>NC_068355.1:150727705-150940205 GCF_020536995.1 Dreissena polymorpha
AGTGCGTATTGAACGAAGAAAGGTTTTGATTGACCATAGCAATTTATCTATGGTTACAAGTTCAAACAAGATAAGCCGATTATGTATCATTTTACAAAACAATCAATTAAAATTTATTATCAATATGCACACAACATAGTCAGATTTGATCAAGTAAAAAAAATGGAAACATTCATACATAATGAGAGTTAAAGACAAAACCCAATTATGTATCATTTGCTAGTGCTATTAAATAACAAAGTTTCAACTTTGAATTTACAATTAGAGTGCAGATTACACAAATTATCAATTCAAATTTATGATCAATATGCACACAACATAGTAAGATTTGATAAAGTAAACAAACTTTGCACATTTCATAATTATGTAATGATAGTTAAAGACAAAACCCCACTATGTTTCATTTGCTAGTGTTGTTAAATAACAAAGTTTGGATTTACAATCAGAGTGCAGTTTGCAATTATTATTAAATTACATTTATGATCACTATGCACACAACAGAGTAAGATTTGATCAAGTAGACAAACTTTGCACATTTCATAAATTATGTAATGAGAGTTAAGGACAAAACTCAATTATGGATCATTTGCTTGTGTTGTTAAATAACAACGTTTGGGTTTACAATAAGAGTGCAGTTTACAAATACAATAAATTTAAATAAACAACTTAGTAAGATTTGATCAAGTAAACAAACTTTGCACATTTCATATATAATGAGAGTTGAAGACAGTTATTTTTGTTAATCATGTTATTACGAAACATATTCCTCTTATAACTGTCCAATACAGATACATAACTTAAGACACATTATTAAAGCACGTACAGTTACATAACTTAAGACACATTATTAAAAATGTTAAACATGACGAAATGAACAATACATCGCAACACAATATTGGATAACACAACTGATTATTTATTTGACCAATCAGGTGTTTCGGTTGCAACAGTTTGATGGACTCACTACTTGGATGTGTAGTTACATTATTTACAGTATATCAAACGGTATTTAGCATGAACCAATGATTTTTTCAAACATAAATAATTGATGTAAAATGCTTGAAGGAATAATATTTAAGGTTTAAGAAGGCATTTTCTTTTTGTTTTAAAGGATATCTTTGAAAATTATATTTTTTATGAATTTTTTGGCAACAAGGGGTAACGCAGTTTTAAAAAATGTAATTAATTTTCTGACAAAAAACTGGTACCATGAGTAGCATGAAACAATAATTTTTTTAAACATTTGTAATTGATGAAAAATGATTGCAAAAATAATATCTAGGGTCTAATAAAGCATTTTTTATTTTATTTTAATAGGTTACTCTGAAAATTCTATTTTTCATGATTTTTTTTGCAACAAGGGGTTATGGTTATGAAATTTAAAAAATGTTACTGGATTTTAAGACCAAAACTGGTACTATGATAATACTACAATGCACTTCGCCAAAACATTTATAATTATATTGTTTATTCTTGAAAATGTATTTCCCCTATTCACTAAAAATAACACCTTTGATCAGAAAATTCATATATAAAATGATGTTTACTTTTATTTTCAAGAATCATAATGCCTCTTTTTAGTTGTATTCAGCCACAAGTTCTTGTCAGCCACTTAAGGGTTATATGTTGCCTTTCTTTTACTAAATGCAAAATAATTCTACACTTTGAGACATTCATAAAATATTTTATGTCTTTACAACACCGACGGGCTAATAAATTTATATATCAAGTACTTCCATACTAACAGGACCATTCTAGGCGGGCAACCTAGCAACCTTGATTTGTTCATATCTTCCTATCAATCTGTTATATGTGTTATGAATCATTTGTTTGAAGAACATTTAATGTTTCTTAACTTTTAAATAATTCAATGTTCAAAGTGATATTGTTATTGACCGATAAACCAACATACTGATTAAAGGGGAATATTTTCTTAATTATTATGCCCCCCTTCGAAGAAGAGGGGGTATATTGCTTTGCTCATGTCGGTCGGTCTGTCGGTCCGTCCACCAGATGGTTTCAGGATGATAACTTAAGAACGCTTAGGCCTAGGATCATGAAACTTCATAGGAACATTGATCATGACTTGCAGGTTACCCCTATTGATGTTTAGGCCACTAGGTCAAAGGTCAAGGTCAAAGTGACTCAAAACAGTAAAATAGTATCCGGATGATAACTCAAAAATGCTTACTCCTAGGACCATTAAATTTCATAGGTACATTGATCATGACTGGTATATAACCCTTATTGATTTTCAGGTCACTTGGTCAAAGGTCAAGGTCACAGTGACTCATAACAATAAAAAGATTTCCTGATGATAACTCAAGAATAGTAAGGCCTGGGATCATGAAACTTCATAGGTAAATTGATCATGACTGGCAGATGATCCCTATTGATTTTCAGGGAACTAGGTCAAAGGTCAAGGTCACAGTGACAAAAAATGTATTCACACAATGGCTACCACTACAACTGACAGCCCATATGGGGGGCATGCATGTTTTACAAACAGCCCTTGTTTGTCTTATGTTGGTAAATGTTCATCTCGGTCAATTCTTGGTTAAGTTTGAAAGTAGGTCATATGTCGTCCAAACTAGGTCAACAAACCAAATCACAGAAAAGGTGAGTGAACACTCCAGAGGTCACATTTTCTTCCAGATCTTCATGAAAATTGGTCAGAATATTTTCTCGATGAAATAAAGTTTCAGTTTGAAAGTTGGTAGTTTGTCAAAAACTAGGTCATTAGGTCAAAATATAGAAAACTTCCTTTACCTTTCTACAGGTCACATTATCTTCCTGATTTTCATGAAAATTGCTTACAATGTCCATCTTAATCAAATCAAAAGCTGAATTTGCAAGTAGGTCATGTGCAGGCTAAAGCTAGGTTACAACGTAGTCAAATCATACACAAGTTTTTGACACTATAGAAGGAGTTTTGGGTAAGCGATACAGGGCTATCTTGTTTTAGAACAGCCTGTAGTAAGAAAGGGAAGGTATTGTATTTGTTTCAAAAGTAACATTTTTTGTTATTGGAAGTAACTGAGCAATTATATGATGTCATAGTTTTGGTTATTTTGCTCACTTGATATGATATGACAAGGTAAGCTTTTGTTATCACTCTTTGTCTGTTGTATTTTATCCAAAGTTTATTGTAAACACATAAGATATCATTTTACAATGTTTAAATTTGGGTGTCACCTCTTTGCCAGATTCTTATGAACTAGTCACCTCTATGTCATTTTGGGTTTCATATTCTATCAAAAAGTAGGGCACTAGGTCAAATATAAGAAAAAATCTGTTAATACTTTAGTGGTCACATTCTCTCTCTGATCCACTTGTAAATTGGTTAGAACATTATTTTAAATGATTTCAAAGTCAAGCTTGAAAGAAGCATATTCAATATTTAGGTCACAAGGTCTAGTCTCAGTGATTAACAGGTCACGTTCCAAAGTGGGCCATGTGCTTCCAAGCATTTGATCAATAACTAAAATCATTAAAAGCTATGTTAGCACTTACATTTTTTACCTGATCTTCGTGGCAGTTGATCAGAATGTTCAAATAAATAAAAGTAGGAACTCGGTAACAAGGCTCAACTAGATCGGATAGACGCAAATAGTTTGTTCATACTCACAATGCCTTTTTTCTAGATCTTCATGAAAAATTAGTTAACACCACTAGGAAACAATCAGTTTCAGGTGAGCCACATTGTGCGGTTAAAGCTATCTATGTATAGTATAGATTATTACAAAACCTTGTTTATCGATAAAAATAAATGAAAAAATGGCTTTCTGAAAGTTGTAGTCTTGGATGATATATTCCTCAACTTATAATCTACGACAATCTTTTGAGAAGAAAAACAAAATTTGACTATTATTATACCCCAACATACTGTGATTGGGGGCTAGCACAGGAATTCTCAATTATGTTCCTCGAAAAATAATGGGTTAGCATATTGTTGCTGTTTTATCCAGTTGTCTGGACCATTTCTCCCAAAAGAATTGTAAGTTCAAATATGAGATATTTAGGTAAATAAATTTCATTGAAGGGAGTGCAGTGTCCAAGAACGAAAACGATTGCACCACAACCATTAACTATTGACCTGCGGATAAATGACAAGCAATAAAAATTACACAATTACGGTGATGTAGATTAACTTAAATGGATGCTTATTTATTTTATGCTTTCCGGTTATTTATACAGAAATATAAGTGAAATAAACTGGTAATTTACTGTTTTAAACAGTGAAAAATAACAGTGAAAATATCGATATTTTTCGCAGTTTTTCTGAGAAAATCGATATTCCACCGAATCCAACAAATATCCTCTATATATCCATCCTCTTCAAAAGCATCGCCAAACCAGTACTTTCAGTACTTTGATTAAACCTCTGTACGTATGGTTTCCCAATACGTGTATCCCGGAAAAACTACTTTTTGGAAAACCCCACTAATCTGCTAGTACAAATAAAGCTGACCCATTTATAATCCTTTCAAAATCGCACACTGTATCAACCGTTATGATTTAAAGTAAGCTATTATTGGTTGATATAATGGACCAGCGTTGTTTGTACCGGAGTGATTAGTGGGTTTTTAGCGACCGTCTAAGGTGGTTAGTCTAAAATTCAGGTCGATACGCCTTAGCTACTAGGAGCCCAATACCCGCTTACTACGCGTATCCGCGCGAGAAAGAGTTGTATAATTTATGCAAGAGGTTTGAGTTCTCCAATTATATTCATTCACAAATAAAAACATTATATTAATATCGTGTTAAATGCAATAGTTTCGAACGGTGCTTTTATAGAAAAGAATCAATAAACAATGATCGTATTGTACGTGTCGCGGAGGAGATTGTTTATGAATGAATAAAATAGTCCACTTTCTGCAGCGTCTTCATGACGTAATATTTTTGCTCAGTCCATTCATAATATGAGGCTATTAATAGATGCGCCTGTCGATAAACAAAGGAAAGTTCATGGGCGATAACAACGCAATAGGTTACGCTCTCACATACACCTCAATGACGTAGTACAGGTCATTTGTAAATTGAGGCTATTAATAGATTCGGGAAAAAGTTTACGCTTATTTATATTCTCAATTTATAAAACGTTGAACATAAGTTAAACAATAACTTTAGCGATACGATAGACAAAAACAAAAAATGTTTTATAATCGCTAAACCCGAATATAACAAACAATTTATAATAATAATACGAATGACCTGTTTCGTAACCTCGTTCATGCTACTACAGCGGGTATTTCTGGAAAACGTTCTTTGGTTCTCAACAGATAGCGGCGATCTTTGGTATTTACGGGTGCTAGCAACGCATTAGTATAAGGTTAGTAGAAGGTTGAACTTGTTTATATGCACAGTTATCAATACATAGACAGTTTGATATGATTTCATCGATTACTACAGGCATACTATAAGCAACCTCGAAAATGCTTTATAATCGCTAAAACCGAAAACAACTAAATATATTATATTAAATATATTTATAACAATAAATATCTTTTAAAAATGTAGTCGGCGTATACGCTGACTTTGAAATAAAGTTTGCAATTTACTTTTCTAAATAAATAAATACAATTAAACACAAGTTAAACTATTGTGTTGTGATTTTCACGTGTAAGTTGCATATTCACCACATGAAATGTGTGTTAGCATTGTCAAACCACACATTAGTGTGAGTAGATAAAAACTATACTACGGGAGAGCACTTTATATGTGTCCTCATATGCCTTGTTATGAGTATCTTTCTTCACTATCAAAATATATCGTATGTTGATATTTGATTAAAACGCAGTTTTCTTTCGACACATTTAAACCACACGTCCATAGCGCCGTCATGCGAAAATGGGTCTTATGCGTTTTGGCAAGCGTTTGTTTAACCCAACATGTGCATTTGCGCAGTCAGGCCATAGGCGATGCTGTTCGCTATAAAATCACTCATGTTATGTTTCTCCTTACCAGACGGAGAGATAGCTGAGTGGGCTATTTATGTGATGGGCGCATATGGAATAAGACCCATTTTCGCATGACGAGGGTCATTACAAATCTCATTGCGAATTGGAAATACCACATTTAAGAACAGTGCTTTTTGATACAAAATAGAATTCAAAATAGCAAACTTGTTAATAATGGCGGCCTATCCACACATTTAGGAATGATTTCCAGACGTGCTGACCAAGTACGGCAAACATTGTGGTATGATAATTGAACGGTTTTCTCTTATCGTGACACTAAACTATTTTGCTAATGATTGTTTTCTCATCTTGGAGGCGAGAGTGAAATTCTGCGAGATGAATTGTAACGCGTAATTGTAACAGGGCCACAATTTGTGTCGTTTGAGCATACAGAGGGTAGTCCGGAATTCCTTACACTGAACAGTGCTACATCTTTTGAATTGAGCACATACGCAGTGATGTTGCAAAAATTCAGAGGTTGTATCTCGAATCAGCATATTTCATATTCGAAAATATTCATGCGTGTCTGTTGGCGTTATGTAAACGTCACTAAGATGAAAACTGAGTAAAACAGCTACACATAAAAAGCGCATTAGTGCTCTATACCTATGTTTATGTCAGCGTTGTTGACACCGTGTGAACTGCTCGGGTAACAAGTAAAGCATAAACAGCAATGTGTATATACTTTTATTCCTCCACATACAAGATACCAAGATTATTGTATATTTATGCACCCCTTCGAAGAAGAGGGGGTATATTGCTTTGCTCATGTCGGTCGGTAGGTCGGTCGGTCCGTCCACCAGGTGGTTGTCAGACGATAACTCAAGAACGCTTGGGCCTATGATCATGAAACTTCATAGGTACATTGATCATGACTTGCAGATGACCCCTATTGATTTTGAGGTCACTAGGTCAAAGGTCAAGGTCACGGTGACCCAAAATAGTAAAATGGTTTCCGGATGATAACTCAAGAACGCATACACCTAGGATCATGAAACTTCATGGGTAGATTGCTCATGACTCGCAGATGACCCCTATTGATTTTGAGGTCACTAGGTCAAAGGTCAAGGTCACGGTGACCCGAAATAGTAAAATGGTTTCCGGATGATAACTCAAGAACGCATACGCCTAGGATCATGAAACTTCATGAGTAGATTGATCATGACTCGCAGATGACCCCTATTGATTTTGAGGTCACTAGGTCAAAGGTCAAGGTCACGGCGACCTGAAATAGTAAAATGATTTTCGGATGATAATTCAAGAACGCATATGCCTAGGATCATGAAACTTTATAGGTAGATTGATCATGACTCGCAGATGACCCCTATTGATTTTCAGGTCACTAGGTCAAAGGTCAAGGTCACGGTGACCCGAAATAGTAAAATGATTTTCGGATGATAACTCAAGAACGCATATGCCTAG
Source organism: Dreissena polymorpha (assembly GCF_020536995.1). NCBI lineage: Eukaryota > Metazoa > Mollusca > Bivalvia > Myida > Dreissenidae > Dreissena > Dreissena polymorpha. The sequence goes on from NC_068355.1 coordinate 150,735,088, forward strand.
GATCATGAAACTTCATAGGTAGATTGATCATGACTCGCAGATGACCCCTATTGATTTTGAGGTCACAAGGTCAAAGGTCAAGGTCACGGTGACCCGAAATAGTAAAATGATTTTCGGATGATAACTCAAGAACGCTTTTGCCTATGATCATGACACTTCATAGGAACATTGATCGAGACTTGCAGATGACCCCTATTGATTTTCAGGTCACTAGGTCGAAGGTCAAGGTCACAGTGACAAAACGTATTCACACAATGGCTGCCAGTACAACGGACAGCCCATATGGGGGGCATGCATGTTTTACAAACAGCCCTTGTTTGAATTTGTATATGGTGTCAAAAGTCAAAAGTTTTGTACACGGAACTTTCATTATGAATTTATATTTTTGGTGAGATAGTTATTTGATATTCCAAAAATATTCCTTTAATATTATGGTGACTGCAAATTTTCTTTATATTAAGTTCTCATTACCATTTCATCATACTTTCTATGCTTTCAGAACGTCCAAAAAGCCATGTCGTTTTTATTTTGTCTAAGTTATTTCTATGAAATAATAAGGATGATAAAAAGTGCACACAAAACTCGACCCGTGCGCTATGACACACACTTTATAAATTTGAATGGCGTGTGTTCATTTCAATATTGCGACTGATTTTGAAAAATGAATTGCGTGTTAAATTATGCAATAACGAACATCTTTAGTGCCTTCAGCGCTTTGATCTAAACTCGTGCTTTTCCGGGATAAGTCTATACGTATGCAATTTCCACGCAGAGTTGCCGTTCCTTACGGTGGCATAGAGGTGACATTCATTCCTCTTTTTTCGGCGTAAGCTGTATTAAGCCAGCTTTTCACCTTAGCCTGACCTTTGTTAGCGTCCAATAGAATTCAAATAAAAATTCCCGCGGCAAAGTACAGATGAATACACTTCATTGACTGCATTGGCTGATTTGAGGATACGACCAGAACATTGGAAACATGTCCGCGTCTTTGTAACACTGTTTTACTGCGTGTTCAGCATGAAACAATTTTATATCTTATGAAAAGGCTTAATAAATAGAACAGTTTTACACTCAATCTCGACATCAATACAGTTTGTGCGTCCACCTTTTATTTTCAGAAGATTTTCAGCGCGAGAACGTTTGCACTTAAAGGCTATGTTTTCATATTTAGTACTAACTTCCATATTCCTGTCAACATGTTAACATGTTAAAGTATAGAGAGCAGTGGAAGCGAAGACTCACTTTAATGCATTGCATTTCAACTCGCGAGGTATATCGGGTCAATTTGCGGCCACTGTGAGTGAATGTCAGAGTTTACGTACAGGTCATCGCTGCGTCTCTACCCTATGTGCTGATCGGAGCTCGCGGCCAGGAAAATAATCGATACATAACTGGAATTTTCTTTAGACCAGACAGATGTTAAATGAAGATATCCAGCGATATCATATGGTATGTCTATAATAGATTCTAAATGTGTTTTACAACAATACCATGATAAATATTATTTTTAATTAATTTAACAAGAATTATGCCATCATATTGACTAATGAATTAAGCATGAGCGCAATGATTCTCGATACTGTTAATAATCGAATCAAATAGTAACGCCAGACAAACCACTAAAACAGGTTTGTTCGAAGAACGCGCGTATAAATATTTAAAATATGTACGGATACTTCGCGTGTGGCCGGTTGACTCATATGTTTTAATTTCACTTCCATTCTTCTTTTGGTTTTCTGTTTTGTATCTATGCGTTTATGACCAGCAATATGTAATAATGTAAAATAAGCCGCGAAAACTCCGCGTATCATCCCGTACTGCGTTTTCTGCAGCTAAGAACTGCACAGAAAAAGACATTCGCTATCTTTGATCTCATTCATTGAAGTCTTTACCTTTCATTAACTGCAACCACAATCAACGCCGTATATCTTTTTTTAAAGATATTTCTTGTTTAAATTGCACTCCTCTTTTTTCTATCTCGTGGCCACGACTTAGTAACTCGTTAGAATAAATAGAAAAAGAGGAGTGCAAAACTAAATAAAAGAGGAGTCAATTAAAAAAGAGCGGTGCAGTTAATAAAGGAGGTGTGCATTAAACAAAAGAGGGGAGAATTTCGAGATCTCGAGATTCCGAGTTAGTCAGCCAATCAAATTTTGTGTAACATGTGTAAATATTAAGTACGCATATATATCTATAGCTGACCGAAGCGGGCTTTTAATGTGATGATTACTTCCCTTTGTATAAAGATCACCAAGGATGACCATATGGAACAATTTGATAGGCTGACTAACTCGTGGCCACGAGTTAGCTAAGCCGGGATCTCGAGATAGCTAAAATTCTCTCCTCTTTTGTTGATGCTTACTTCCCTTTTTATACAGATCAACATGAACGACCACATTGAACAATTTGATTAGCTGACTAACTCGTGGCCACGAGTTAGCTAAGTCGGGATCTCGAGATCTCGAAATTCTCTCCTCTTTTGTTTAATGCACCATTCCTTTATTAACTGCACTGCTCGTTTTTAATTGCACTCCTCTTTTATTTTGTTTTGCACTCCTCTTTTTTCTATCTCGTAGCCACGACATAGCTAGCTCGTGGCCACGAGTTACTAAGTCGTGGCCACGAGATAGAAAAAAGAGGAGTGCAATTTAAAAAAAAAGGAGTGAATGTCACCTGTATGCCACCGTACTTTACAGGTTGCAAGCTATTTATTTACGTAATTCAACACAGTTAAACTTCAACGATAGAGCACACGATTATATAATTGCTTGATAAACATTTAACTAAAACAATGGTAATGCATGCTTTTAAGTAATGTATGCATTCTAACACAACCATCTAAGAGCCATATAACCATATACGCTTATTTAAATAGTTAAAAAACGCAAAAACAATCAAGATAAGCCTACAATAATAATGTAGCGATTTTTAATTTTTTAACCAAAGCTGTAGCAGTCGCATCATAGATACATATTAGTATTGCTGTTGTAGTAAAAAAAAAAGTGTAAAAATTACTTGCCGGGTAAGAGCCAGTTATGAACAAACCCATAAACTGTAAACATTCTAATTCTTCAGGAAAGCACAATGCACTTCGATGATTCAGGATGTAGTCGTGAGAACGTCCCACTAATGAAGACCTCATACCGCGCGTACTGTCGAGCTTACTATATGCTGGTCACCAACTTGCTAACGGGGACCATAGGGTCGGGCGTCCCTACCCACTTCTATGACGTAAGAGTTATACGAAACGCCGTAGATGACAGCGTCCGTGACCTAACTATAAGTGCGGAAGACGAATCGAATTCCGGACTTGAAAAGGTTCAGCGTGTTTACGATAATCTGCACGGTGGTCCTTTTCGTCCCGGGTCATTTGCGTACAGTGGTCTCCCATCGCCGCTGGTTGGACAAATGTTACCAGCTGTGTGTTAAAATCGGTGATTAGTTATCGGATAATATGAAAGATCGCATTCTAGGACATGATCTGAGTACATTTACGCCAATGGAAGCGTTAGTCTACGCCGTTATGTTTGGTGACGGAAGTGTCGGTTTCCGGAAGTTGGAAACGCTCGAGGAGCAGACGGAATGGGACCTAGCTCTGAAGCATCACTATGCTCACAATTGTCACCATCCGGAATACTTCAGAAAGGATCCTCAAGTCGGCGATGTCCACGACAGTCGAAAGTCCATGAAAAGAGACTCTGGCGGAAGTCTTTGATTGAACGAGAGCATTCTGACATGATGGCGGCTCGCGGAGAACGCGAGTTAAAGCATGATTGCATGATCTCCATACAGAAGCTACTAGACATGCCTGCACAGTATCTGAGGCGGTACACGGACGCGGACAGGAGGTGCGTTACGTATTCCATGGCGGCGTGGTCCGAGAATGCGCGGAACTTTCTTTCGGTCGAAGGGAATGAGCATTTATTGGATGGGCTGTTCAATGGAAGACTCGTGGTGTATTGATAATTGTACCGTGGTCTAATGTGTTTCCGTTCTGAAAAAGGCTGATTATTTTCTAGTCAGCCTGCGATCCAAACTACCATACTAACACTCTCTAATCATGAATCGCATGGGATATATGTTGAAATGCAAATAATACTGCATTTTTTTACACAATAGTTTTTTTTTAATCATGTACGCGTTTAATACTGTGAATGGTAAATTATACGTCATTTACAAATACAATATTTTTTTAATAGCGAAACATATCGTGTGTGTGTTAATGTTTTTTTTTAATCAATCATGCCCATATATTTTTATATACATGTGTATACATATACTTTGTAAACAACGCGTCTAAGCTACATTGTGTGGCCAAAGATACACAATTAGACGCTTAGTAATACCTAATCTAAAGCTTATTCAATCAGAATAAAATGATTCCTCTAGGTATACATTTTGTAACTTATAATCTTACAAGGAAGACGTTGTGTATTATTTATTTGTTTGAGGCTATTTCAGTAGCAAATGAGTGTATTTAAAAAAAAATACATACATTAATAGTAAACATGTTTATAATTTCGTTATATCAATTACAAATTTAACACATTTTCTGAGAGGTGTACAGTTTATTTCAATTTATGTTTTTCAAAAGCAATAAATCATTTTTTTAACAGGACAATTGTATTGATTCAGAATAATTCAATCAAATTTTCTAAGAGGAATAAAGTTTTTTTTCAAATTTAATTGCCTTATACCAACGATTCACTCACATCCCAATTTGAAGAATACGTTAGAACACGGTGACTGTGTAAACGCAACTTATTTTGTTGTACAATAATTATTAGACAAATATGTGACGCTTGTAATAAACAGACATTATTGTATTTAGTGATGTATATATGCTATATTTACAAGTTATATATTCATAAATATTTCACATTTATATACAATGTGTGAGTTGTAATTGTGTTTAATGTTTAGCTTATGTTTTAACACCTGTTTACTTATATGCATATAACTAAGGTGTTGTTTACTTATATGCATATTACTAATGTGCTGTTTACTTATATGCATATTACTAATGTGCTGTTTACTTATAAATATGCATGTTACAAATGTGCTGTTTACTTATATGCATATTACTAATGTGCTGTTTACTTTTAAATATGCATATTACTAATGTGCTGTTACTTATATGCATATAACTAATGTGCTGTTTACTTATATGCATATTACTAATGTGCTGATTACTTATATGCATATTACTAATGTGCTGTTTACTTATATGCATATTACTAATGTGCTGTGTACTTATATGCATATTTCTAATGTGCTGTTTACTTATATGCATATAACTAATGTGCTGTTTACTTATACGGAATATTTCGCTAGTCAATTGTTCCAAGAGTTTGTATTCAGTCGAGTGGCTTGGGTGATGACGTATTATGAATTGTTTGTGCATAGGTACATTTTTCTGATCTAAAAATGTTTCAAAATCAGAATTGTGTAATACTCGTGTATATAGGAGCACAACGAACATAGACTGTGAACATGTATTAAAACGCAATCGTTTTTATGTGCTTATATTATGAACAAATGTTTTGCTCCGGATGAATAATGAAGGGGTATGTCCTCTGTCCAATTTTAATTATCTTCCAGATAATAGAAAACTATATGAAAGGTAAAACAACCTATCGGCAAAACTCATGCTAGGGTGTTTCGTGCCAACTCTCACTCATATGAAAACATAAATTCGCGTGGTCTGATCGTAAATGAAAGTTTAAATCCAGCTGTCTTATGTATTATGTATACAGAACACAAAATTGGTAATATTGAAGATACATATTATTCATATCGTTGTAAACAAAACTATTGGAATTTTACATTATTTATAAACAATTTTACACGATAAGATTTTTATCGAATACGAATACATTCCCTTTAAAGCCCCATTACTACTCAAAATCAACGAAAATTTCGTAGAATATTTCGTAAAATAAAGTTAAACAAATAAAAATCAGTGTTCCTTAATTGCCGACATTTAAATGCCAGATGTGGTCTGGTAAAATAGATGTTTGTAGATACAAAATGCTCGTTTTTATTATTGTTTTGCATATTTATTTCCATTTATTTTAATTTCCCGCATCTATTCATACGACAATGCACGGGGCGTATATTGAGTCCGTGGCTGGACGAACAATAATACCAATAATTGAACCTGGCCTGGCTTTGTAAGAAGAATTTTCTAATTACTCTTTTAACTTCATTTTAAATTTAAACATGATGTATATTATATCATACCAGGGCAAGAAACGTGTTTACCTTGTATCAGTGACATTAATTTTAAGGGGCCTTTTCACAGATTTTGGCATATTTTGAAGTTTGTCATTAAATGCTTTATATTGATAAATGTAAACATTGGATCTTGAAAGCTCCAGTAAAAAATCAAGAATAAAATTAAAACAAGTAAAAAAAAGTAGCCGGTACCACTGGGGGCTGACGAGGTATAAGCGTAGTCCGTTTCGCTACGACGTCCGGTATATGTTTTACTACGAAAACATTTCGTAAATACATATGACATCGAAGAACGGATTAGTGGAAATTTGTGTTTAAAACAGGTAAGATAATGCTTTTGTAATAACAAAACTCTGAATTTAAGCACGATGACATTTCAGAGATCTGTAACATCAAATTATGATTCAACATGTGTCTGGTTTATGCGGTTAAACATTAAATATACCGCTGATTTAGCAAACCAAAGTCAAGTTTCACTTAAAAAAATGCAATTAAGGTTTACAACTGTGTTTAATTGACACAATTTTACAATTTCCATAATGATGTATGTATCGTTAAGCCACTGGTGTGTTTATAAATGTGTAGGGTGATCCAGTTATCAGAAATAAAGGCTAAATAGTATTATTATGCATGATCGTGTCTCTGACAGTATACGTATATGCCTCGCTACGACAACGCTTTAGCGTGTATGCGTTTCTCACAGAAGACGTATTGGTTATCTCTCAAAGGCGAAATAAAGAGAAAAAAAATTAATACAGAGTCATGGAGTTGCTGGATGTATCCTTTTCGGAAGAGGTAGTAACAACGACAAAAGATGACCCGAAGCGCAAAGTCGACATGGTAATGCACATTATTATCGTATTATTAAATTCATGACTAGGCCAAACGAAACGATCAAAATCGAAAATCCATATATAAGACGACAGTTGAGAGTCGAGAACCTAATGACGTCGGTCTTAATAATAATTACGCATCTTCACTTTGTGACAATGCCTTATACGTTCTTTTAGATAGAGACCGACAATAGGTTTTTAGCATACGGTATTCTTTATCAAATAACATTCGTTCGATCCTCGTTATGTCCAACTCGCTAATCTCGAAACACTGCTTAAGTCAAAGTAAATCCCATGTCCCAACTTCGATCCTTCTTTATCTCATACGGATTTTGATTTTTACATTGTATATATATCAAAGCGATTCTTGAAAATCTGTTATCGCCAACTAATTTTTAGATGAATTTCATGTAAGTATACATGATTTTAACTGTAAAATCAACACATGTAACAGCCGTAAGGTGTGGAAAGTAGGATCCCAATGGGACAAATCCGCAATTGCTAAATCAATGTATTGTTATAAAGGTGTGGCAGTGGGTTTCTGTCACAGGTTATTGTTTACTGCGTACACGACGGCCGGTAGATTTACCTCGTGTTACAAAGCGGTTAAAGCCAAGTCTCACTATGATGCCGGCGGAGCCCCGGTGCGTGATCAGGAATCTACCTGGATGAACCGGGGCCCTACCGGGATACCGATGCTCCACCGGGATGAACTGTGAACGACCAGGGACAACCGGGGCTCCACCGGGAAAGTATTAAAATGTTTAATACCTCCGGGATGAACCGGGAGTCACCGGGAACGACCGGCGTGGCACTGGGAACAACCGGGACTGCATCGGGAAAAATCGGGACGGCACCGTAGCTCCAACGGGGCCCAAACAGACCCCGGCAGAGCTACGGCGAGCCTGGTGAATGCCGACAGAGTCCCGGTATAGCTTCGGTACATAAGTAAACCGGCGCTCTGACGGTGCTGTCCCGGTTGTTCCCGGTGCATCCCGGTTGTTCCAGTGCCAAGCCGGTCGTTGCCGGTCCTTTCCGGTGACTTCCGATTCATACCGGAGTTATTAAACATTTTAATACTTTCCCGGTGGTGCCCCGGTTGTCCGAGGTTAACCGTTAAACCGGGGCGTTGCCGAAGCTCTGCCGGTGTATGATGCCGGTATAGCCCCGTTGAGTGCCGGCGTAGTGACGGTATACCGGGGCTCTGCCGGAACGCTTCCGGCTTTCACCGGGGATCAACCTGGGCATTACCGGCGACAACCGGGGCTCTGCCGGGGCTTCACCGGGATAAACCAGTCCGGGGTTGACCGGGACTCTGTCGGGCTGTTGACCGGCTTCAACCGGGGCGGCACCAGGAAAAAGTGTGACCGCGTTAAAAACTGTCTAAGAATCATCCCGATTCTCGCCTGTCGACCTGCGTTAGCAAACCGGTATGGACCGGGGCTCTACCGGCAATAGTGAGACTTGGGCTTAACTTTCGATTTTCCTTTTTCTGTTTTCGTCTGCGGGTTTCTCCAGATATCCCCAACTATTTTTGTATGTCGTTACAACTTCGAGATAATGAGAATAATATATTAATAATAATAAATAATCTGACAATGGACATGCTGTGTTTATTCGTGATATCTTTCGCACAAGACTTTCTGTGACTGTAGATTTTGTCGGAATTCTCAATTTGCCAGAAACCGGATTGAATGTAATATTTTCAGCATACTTGTTTATGTCGCCACCCATAATATTAAACGTGCGATTTCTGTATTGTACACCTGGACACCTTTCCGTTTGGATGTTTATGCGCACAATGAAGCACAGCATCTTTTGCACTGGGCAATGGCAGTCTGCAGTAACTGATACAGAAACTTCGTTGAGTAACCTATACACTATATTTGTACTTCGTAGCACAACCAATACATACTCTGTGCGAAACCTATACATAAAGCGACTTGTAATTTCCTTCGAAACAAACCATTTGGATAATTAAAAAAATGTTCGTAACCTGGTTTGTACTTCAAAATGTGTAATGTACTCTGAATCAAAGGAACAAAAAGTTTTATTCAATTTAAGTTACCGTAATTGGCTATTTTAAAAGAATAACCACCTTATGCATTGCTTCAAATCAAAATATTTCGATTTAAGCTCAAAATAAATGTAAAGGTTGCAACTGCGCACAATTGTAATTAGTTTCTTATTGAAAATAAGTACCTACCATTACTGGATGTTCGTTCTCTAATCCATAAATACCACAAAAGATGAAACTCGCCTTATTAAGTAGTGTATTTACACAATGTTTTCGTAGTAAAACATATACCCGACGTCGTAGCGAAACGGCCTACGCTTATACCTCGTCAGCCCCCAGTGGGTACCAGGCATCGAACCAGTGACCCCCGGAGTCCTGGAGTTAGTCTGAAGTAAAAACATATTAACTCTCTCGGCTATTCCGCCGAGTATACATAGTAAAAGAATTTTATACGCTATATAAGCATTCTTCGTAGTTTCGTAAATTTAAACGACCACAACAGAACTCTCCAAATTATTTAATCGTTTCGCGTTGCAACGCTTTATAATTTTTAGGTTTTCAAATCGTCAAAAGATACATATAGAGGCTATATTGGACTATGGTAAATGTTCAGTAATACTGTTTCCTCACAAATATCATAACTAACACGAAAATTTGCGAATCTGAAACAACTTTTTCAATTTTGTTAATTTACCAAACCGTGAAAAGATCCCTTTAAGCATATATTGAAAAAACTAAAACGAAATCTCTGGGTATTGAGCTTCAGAAGAAACTAATTTTAAATCATTAACATATATCCGATTAACATATCCGATAAAAAAGCTATTGCTGCTGTTTAAGTATATATTAATGCGGTTTCTCGGAGCACCAAAACCTTTTTCTTCTGCAATGCAGAGAGCTTCTAAATTATCTAGAATCTTATCATTACCTGAGCTGACTTACGCTGCCAACGGATTGCCAATCCCTTCACATATTTTGTCCATCTAATTCTCATATGAATCTGTCAATATATCGACCGTTTCCGGCCATTTGCATCTAATACACAACCCTTTTGCACACATAGCTAATGTACAAGTTCATTTAACACCAGGCCCGAAAACAACGCTCATTAAATTGCAGCACATCATTTCATATGTGGCATTGTAGTTTATCGGTAAAGCGTTTTCAGTTGTCGTTTCCGACCTTAATATCTAATTAGGCAAACCTCTCGCACATACAACTACTATACAATATCATTGAACTCCATACCAGGATACGTGCAATTCTTATTCAATTGAACCTTATTATTTAACATGTATTTGTGTATGTTTATGTTATTATTTATTCTGAAAATACACCACGAACAGGAAGAATAATTAGAAGTCACCATTGGCAATATAGTTTTTACTCAAGGCTTTCAGGGAGTTTCCTAATATTATAAATAAGTTAACAATTAATCGTTTCTTCCTTAAATTAGGATCAATAATATAAAAGACGAATCATACTTTATTGTGTTTTCATACAAGAAAAATATTTTATTTGTGTAGTGCATTTGAATCCCGGTAATTTGAAGGTTAGTCTGGTTGTGTTGAGAAAACACAACGCTTCTGTGTGGATAGTTTAACCCGTCTTATATTGAAGCAAATCCAAAATCATTCGGTACCCCTCGCAGATTATCATAATCGTACTTATCCGATGTTTGACGGAAAGGGCCGAGAATGTGCGATTGATCCAAAATATGAAAATATTGACTCAAGAGCCAATCATACTTAAATTAAACAAGAAATATTTTTAAAAAAGATAAACGGCGTTGATAGTTCAATGAATGAGATCAATGATAGCGAATGTCTTTTTCTGTGCAGTTCTTAGCTGCATCACACGCAGTAAGGGATGTTACGCGGAGATTTCGCGGCTTATTTTACATTATTACATATTGCTGGTCATAAACCTTTAGATACAAAACAGAAAACCAAAAGAAGAATGGAATTTAAATTAAAACATATGAGTCAACCGGCCACACGAGAAGTATCCGTATTTATAGGCGCGTTCTTCGAACAAACCTGTTTTAGTGGTTTGTCGGACATTGCTATTTGATTCGATTATTAACTGTATCGAGGCTCATCGCGCTCGTGCTTAATACAATAGTCAATATGGTGGAATAATTATTGTTAAATTAATCTAAAATAATATTTATCATTGTATTGTTGAAAACACATTAATAATCTATTATTGACATATCTTAATTATATTGCTGAATATCTTCATTTAACATATTTCTATTCTAAAGAAAATTCCAGGTCACCTAGTTCACGGATAGAGTCTTTATATATAACGATTATTTTACTGGCTGCGAACTCCGGTGATGAACTGTATATAAACTCTGACTTTCACACACTGGCCGCGAATTGACCCGAAACCTCGCGGGTTGAAATGCAATGCATTAAAGTGAGGCCTCGCTTCCACTGCTCTTTATACTTCTACATGTTAACATGTTGACATGAATATGGAAGTAAGTACTAAATATGAGAACATCGCCTTTAGTATAAACGCTTTTGCGCTTGTAATTCTCTGAAAATAGGAAAATAAAAGGTGCACGCACAAACTATATTTATGTCGAGAATTGATTGTAAAACTGTTCTATCTATTGAGCCTTTTCATTCGAGATAAAATTGTTTCATGCAGTATCACAGTTTTACAAAGACGCGGATATGTTTCCAGTGTTTTGGTGTTATACTCAAATCAGCCAATAGAATAAATGAAGTGTATTCATTCGTACCTAGCCGCGGGAAATTTTATTTGAATATTATTGGACACTTACAAAGGTCAGGTCAGGTGAAAAGCTGGCTTAATACAGCACGCCGAAAAAACATCCGGTATTTGGTAGTTTTTTTTCCACAGTTCGGTTGACCTCGAAGACGATCAGATTATCCTGCTTGTCTGTGAGAGGGGTAGAGAACTCCGTGTTGTTGAGGCAATCTCGGCCTTGATCCATTAACACATATAATTGCTGCAGTTTGGGACACCATTAGATTCCACGACTATTTGCTGTATTATTCTCATTTTTCATAATATTAAAACTCTTCAAACAGTGAGTAATTGTTGTTAGGTACCTATAATATGATCGGGCCGGATAACTCGGTTGGTAGCGTGCTGGTTGTTACGTAATCTGATCTGGCCGGGTACCCAGTGGGCATCCAAGGTTGCTGCAACGTTGTATTTAGGTTGCATTCGAACGTTGCAGTTTGGTTGTACCAATGGTCTAAAAGAAAGTTTTCCCGACGTTTTTTCCAAACGTTGCTGCAACGTTTTTTTCCAAACGTTGCTTCAACGTTGTGTTTAGGTCGCATTAAAACGCAGTATTTTTAAATTCTATTTTTTTTATAATATAAAATAATAAAATATTATACAAATATTACTGCCAATCGCTCTTTCGATTAGTATCGGCAGTTTTGGACATTTTCGAGTTTGTTTCTTAGAAAGAACCATTATTTCATGTTATAGAGGAGTTAATGAAACGCTCCCCGAGTGGGAATCGAACCCACCATTCTCCCGATCGCTAGGCGGACACCTCAACCACTACACCACGGCGACAGTTGAAAGTTTCAGACAAAAATGTTGACTATTTTTTTTTTGAAACTTTGAAACTAGATTCTACCATTTTAATGCATAACACAACTTAAACAAAATATTTTATCCGGCGATTTTGAGTTAAAGTTCATCTTAAGCATCTTTAAGTTTAAGCAACTGATCTGTAAAATTAAAAAAAATGAATTTCTAAAATTTACAAGAAATCATATTTTCATTGATGCATGCATAAACTGTATTATTATAAAGTACGATTCCTACTCGGGGAGCGTTTTATTATCTCCTCTTTAGACACCAAGTACTGGTTCTTTCTAGGAAACGGACTCGACAGTGTGCATATCTGCCGATAATACTCGAAAGAGCGGTTGGCAGTAAATAGTTTTTTTGTTTTTTTTAATGCAACCTAAATACAACGTTGCAGCAACGCTTGGCAAAAACGTCTGGAAAACTTTCATATACACCATTGTGACAACAAACTGCAATGTTTGAATGCAACCTAAATACAAGGTTGCAGCAACGTTTGGAAAAAACGTCGGGAAAACTTTCATATACACCATTGTGACAACCAAACTGCTACGTTTGAATGCAACCTGAATACAACGTTGCAGCAACGTTTGTAAAAAACGTCGGGAAAGCTTTCATATACACCATTGTGACAACCAAACTGCGACGTTTGAATGCAACCTAAATACAACGTTGCAGCAACGTTTGGAAAAAACGTCGGGAAAACTTTCATATACACCATTGTGACAACCAGAATGCAACGTTTGAATGCAACCTAAATACAACTTTGCAACAACGTTTAGGTGCCCACTGGGTTTAAAAGTGCACAATTACCTATAAGCAACGTTGTTGCAACGTCCTTTTCAAACGTTCGACCGACGTTTCGCGTGCAACGTTGCAGAAAAGTTCGGAAGTGGTTACTAATGTCACAACCAGAATGCAACGTTTCTGAAACGTCCTTGCAACGTTATGATGAAACGTCCTGGTAAGGTTTTGTATGCAACGTTATGGCAACATTCGGTAATGGTTGCCGACGTTGCGACCTAATTATTACGTTTCGGCAACGTTCGCACAACGTTTGATGCCCACTGGGTAGCTTGTTTGTTTGTTTTATTTGTGCATACATGTCGAGCAATTTACATTTCAATGCAATCAAGGCAATAAATAACGTATAGATTGCATTATTATCATATTCAGAAACATGCATTACATGAATGGTGCCATTTATCACAGATCCAAATAAGATTACGACATGATGTATACACAGGATAACCCGTAAAGCTTAGACATGTAAACATGAAAAAGCTTATTTTCAACGGGGTCCCTGGATTTAGTCGAACAGATCTTATAAGTGACTATAAATATATTGTTTTTTCAGTTCTTAATATAGAATCGACATGATCCTACACATGATTTCTTCTACAAATTAAGTGAATCTTTCAAAAGTTGACATGATAATACACTGACACGAATAAATAACATAAAAAATAATGAATTACATAAAATAAAACAAATCTAAAAGTAAAAATACATGGAATTCTCGTCTACTTTCATATCATTTAATAGATGTGTCTTAACAAGTTTCTTAAAAGTAAATTTCGATTCGATTGACTTTATATTATCGGGTAATGCATTCCAATCCGTAATACCATTGTAGTAAAATGAAGAACTAGTAAAGCCATCAACTTGAGGTACATAAAAATTAAATCGGGATCTATTCCCATACTGATGAACATCTGTACATTTGACAAAATTGTCTTTCATATAGCTTGGACATTTATTGTAGAAAATCTTATGGATGTGGTTAAGCCGAAGTTGCTTGCATCTTTGCTCAACGTTCAATAAACCAAGTTCTTCAAAATGCGATACAACAAGTGATGTCCTACAATGGGAATTGTTAATAAAACGAACCATTTTATTTTGGACTATTTGTAACTTGTGCTTAAGCTGTTTCGTGAGTCCACAATACCACGAAGAGGATACATAATCTAAATGACATTGTATTAAAGAATCACATAAGCTTTTTCTAAGACTTTTATTTAAAAAATCACGTTGTCTATATAAAAAATTAAGTCTAGAGTTAACCTTCTTGACGATATTATTTACAATAGAAGTACCGGACAAGTTGGTAGAGTTCTGGTTGTTACGTAATCTGATCTGCCCGGATAGCTCAGTTGGTAGAGTGCTGGTTGTTACGTAATCTGGTCTGGCCGGATAGCTCAGTTGGTAGAGTGCTGGCTGTTACGTAATCTGATCTGGCCGGATAGCTCAGTTGGTAGAGTGCTGGTTGTTACGTACTCTGATCTGGCCGGATAGCTCAGTTGGTAGAGTGCTGGTTGTTACGTAATACCATCGGGCCGGATAGCTCAGTTGGTAGCGTGCTGGACTACAAATCCGAGGATAGCGGTCATAATATAGTAACCATAATGCAACTCTCAGCTTTATTATCCAATAGAGCCCATAGCCGCCAAAGCAAAAAGTATAAAAGGATCTAGGAGTACGTGTATGGACTATGTTTTTAATGAAATTATCATGGAATCCTCTTTGAACGTTATTGTCCCATGTGATTGAGGTGATCTCATTGACATAAACGCTCGATTGGTAATTTTCGCCTCGGATTCTACTTACATGTTCCCCGGGTACTCTTGAGTATACTTAGTATACTTACATGTA
Source organism: Dreissena polymorpha (assembly GCF_020536995.1). NCBI lineage: Eukaryota > Metazoa > Mollusca > Bivalvia > Myida > Dreissenidae > Dreissena > Dreissena polymorpha. The sequence goes on from NC_068355.1 coordinate 150,750,415, forward strand.
CCCCGGCTACGGTAAATATTCTGAAAAGTACCCGGGAATTCTAATGCTGGTCTTTGTCGGCTTTTTTCAAAATTAATTCTGTTCATAGGTATATCAATATTCTGTATTAATAACCTATTTATCATCAAAACTCCTGCTCAAAAAGCATTTTGAGGAAGTTTCTTTTTTGCAAAGAGATTTTTGTTTCGTATTCCGTAGCGCGTTTTACGCCATCGGATTTTAGGCGGGAACAAAACACTGGTACAGTCTTAATTGACCGGTGTCCAGTCGTTACACCCCCTGGACGTTACACCCCTGGTCTTTACACCCTCTAAGCCTGGACGTTACACCTCCCAAAATATTGATTAGATTAGAAAGGTGTAATCAACTTATGAACCACTAATTGGATTTGTCATGTAAGATGACACTGATGAGATTAATGGTTGCTCAATTTATTTAATTGAGCAGCCATCATCTAAACATTAATTTTTATTTCACCAGAATGACTGTAATAATATGCATCTAAATCATAAATACTTTTTTTTCAAGAATATACAGACAGAAAAAACTTGAAGAAATAAAAATAATGATAAATAAAATAAATATTTAGGATAAACAAAACACAATCTTAATTCATAAACATTTATTTTTAGTTCACCATAATGTAATAATATGCATCTAAATCATAAATAATTTTTTTCAAGAATAAATTGACAGAAAAAACTTTGAAAACAAAAAAAAATAATGATAAATACAATAATTATTTAGAATAAACAAAACACAATCTTAATTTATATACATTTATTTTTATTTCACCGTAATGTTATAATATGCATCTAAATCATAAATACTTTTTTCAAGAATATACAGACAGAAAAAACTTTGAAAATAAAATAAAAATAATGATAAATATAAAAAATATTCAGAATAAACAAAAAACAACCTTAATTGTATACATTTATTTTTATATCACCATAATGTAATAATATGCATCTAAATCATTAAAACTATTTTTCAGCAATATCTTTATCTCAGTGTATCACTTATCTATTGATATATCTATTTGATTAGCAGTGCATAAAATGCATGCAGTGTTATGTCTCTGATATTGACAATGAAGCAAATCTGCCCTTAGGCTATTTCATATCACTCAAACAAAAGGAGGTAACTTGCTATTAATTTAATAGTTACTTCTTACTTGTCTCCTTTCAGAGTATTAAGAGGTTTTTTTCCTTTCATATTTAAAAGTTCAATTGGTCTTCAAATGAATAAGCAATCAAAGTTTTTGATTTTGCCAACAAATAATGTTTTCCAATTGTGGGTCTACTCTATAATCTTCTTTCAATTATTTTTTTGATTTAATATTTTTTTCTTATTATGTTTTTTATTTTTATATCTATTGAAAATAAAATATTTTTTTCACTATTTTGTTTAAAAAGAATTTAAAAAATCTAGGCAAGAATACATGACAGGTAAGGTGTGACAGTTCAAAAACACACATTTTGACCAGAAAAATCCAATTGACCAACTCTGACCAGGGCCGTACCCAGGATTTTTTTAACTGGGGGGGCCCAACCGGGGAGGGTTTGGGAGGGGTCCCCCCTCCCTATATATATACTTTTTTAATTTGGCACTTTGCAAGGTGAATTGTAATGCTTATAAAAAACGTATTTTGTGATATGAATTAATGGAATATAACAAGTAAATCAGCACATTTCGGAAGTCTTGAGCTTAAAACATTGGTGTAAATTCACAACAATATTAAAAGCTTTAGATTTCCGAAACTTACAGGTGCTCTTTTGTTTTAAGGGAAAGTGTACTGTGGGCCCTTGCATGAGAGAAAAAAATTGCAGTGAGCCAGCTGGGGGGCCCGGGCCCCTGGGCCCATGGCCTGGGTACGGGCCTGCATGACTTATGAAATTTAATAATAATGGTGTGACCAAACTCCTTTAATTTTAGGTGTTATTATTACATTTTGATAATTAACAAATTATTTGAAAAGATCAAAGAACAATATTTTTCACACCAAAAAAATGTTATTTCCGAATTAAAACTGCACATCAATAAGACAGACATACAGACAAACAAACAATAAAAAAAACTTGAACAGACCCCCATTGGACACACATTAAAGCAGGAACATCATTAATCAAGTGAAGTGTGCCTTATGGTAGGTGTGATCACACCTGAGTAACCTAATCAATTATGTTTACATCTTGGGAGTTGTAATGTCCAGGCTTAGAGGGTGTAAAGACTAGGGGTGTATTGTCCAGGGGGTGTAACGACTGGAAATCAATTGACCGGGTACGTGCTAGTATATTTTCCGTATATTTTAGTATACTTAAGAGTGCCCGGGGTACATGTAAGCAGTACTCGAGCCGACAATGACCAAAGACCTATAAAATACATTAGTATTTTATAGGTCTTTGTAATGACCAATCGAGCGACAATAACTGGCATATGCGCGTGCATTTAGGAAACTAGCTGACAGATAAAAGTTTAAGTTTAAAAACTTTGCGAAGTGATATAAATTATTTAAAAAAAAACACGGATGAAAACGGAGAAAAGTCTTTACCTAAATTCAATCGATTGTTTAATGTATTGTAACCCGATTCGATAATCAAGTGTTATGTAGCCAATAAATCGCGGGAAAATTGAGCCCAATTACTGAGGTAAATAAAGTAAAATGAAAGGCCCACCAACAAAAGAAAATCTTCTGCACCTCGGAAAATGTGATGAGCTTTATAAAATACAGAACCTTGAGTAAGTTTTTGCATTTGATATTTCTAATACTAGCTATTCCATTAGTCAATATAACACTAAACAGACATTCTCATATGGACAATGGGGACTTGGTTTACTATCCTCACACTAAGAAATGTAAACAAATAATTGAAAATGCAAAGCGTAGGGCCACCAGATTAGTACCTGAAATATGTGAACTATCATATCAAGATCGTTTGGCTGAATTAAATCTTCCTTCAATGGACTATCGACGTAAAAGATTCGACATGATTCAAGTATTTAATTAATCCATAAAATTGATGATATTGATGCTGGATTTTTTTTTGAATTTTGCTGAAAATAGTGGGACAAGAGGCCATTGTTTAAAACTTGCAAAACCGAAAGCACATAAAGCACATAAGTCAGTTCGCCTCCATTCTTTTGGACACCGCACAGTCTCAGTTTGGAACAACTTACCACAAGACATTGTGACATGTGATACGGTAAATTCGTTCAAGTCTCGACTAGACAAATTTTGGAGGGATAAGCGTTTTGACATATCAGAAGTGTATTAATGAAAGAAAATTTAATATCTTGTGACATTTATAACAAATATAAATCAGACCGGAGTGGAGACATTAAAATTGAAGAAGTCTAAAGGGATCAACTAGCTTTAAGAGCTATGAAAGTCCCTAGAAGACACAAGGTAGGTAGGTATTTTGAGTCCACAGGACAATCGGTCCTGTGGACTAAAAAAAACTGGCAGGACCGGACTAGGATTCATAGGACCGAAACATCCAACACGGACTCAAATTTATTGACATAAAGATTATTGGGAAAATGTAATGGAAAATAAGCAACATAACACTGAACACTAACAAATCGCAAAACGCTTGCAGTATTCTAAAGTAAAATATTTAGACCAAAAAGTAGTGAAAAACAAAACAATTTCTCAATTTATAATAATTGAAATACAATTAGTGTACATGTATACCTGCATGCAAATTGCTGTTTAAACAAAAGTTGTCAGATACTGATCAAGGCTTTTTTCCTTGTAGTAGTGTAGAATCAGAGTTTATTGACAGGTCCTACACGCCTCTTCACGAGGTCTTTATAGTCCGACCTGCCCCTGTGACCTTTCAGGGGAGAAAGTTTAATTTTGAGCCAAAGTAGGTCAAATTCACCCCGGCTTCCCTGGTATTCGCCAAAGACTAGCCTGTTTGCCTGTTTTGTTTGCTTTCATTTCAAACAGCTTTTTTTCTATAGCATGTTCATTAAAAGCACTGATTTCTACTGTGTATCAATCTGGTGTTGTTTTTTATATTTAATAATTCATTCTGCTTTGCAGTTTGTCGAGGCATAACTTAACAGAGATTGATGTAGATCTATTCAACCAACTGACCTCCTTGGAGAGCCTTGACGTCTCCCAGAACAGCCTGTCCCACATTCCCCACAACTTACACTTGCCCCAGCTGCGCATTCTTGATGTCGCTGATAACAAGCTGACATCAGTTGATTTTGTCAAAAACTTCAGATGCTTGACTGAGTTGTACATTGAAGATAACACTCTTATTGTATGTTCAATTCTTGTTTGTTTGTTTATTGGTAAAAATAATATTTTATATCAATGAAATAGTATGTTTGGCTTGAAGTAATTTCAAAAATTGCACTTAAATGGTTGATAATTTAAATTTAGATATCATTAAGGTGATTTATTCATGATTAATCAAATTCATTTTGGTCCATGATCATGAGTATTAAGGTATTTATAAAATTTATCTGTTATTATCATTCATAAAAAACATAAATTACAAACTTCAAAGTTCTAATTGGTCAACTGGTTGTTACCTTTATACCTCTATGCCAAACCAATAAAATGATACTCACTCTGTGAAAATGGGGTTAAATGCATGTGTAAAATGTCGTCCCAGATTAGCCTGTGCAGACACATTCCACCTTAACTTGATTTATGCAAAGAGGATACTTTCTTGACAAAAAAATATAAAGGGAAAGTGTCATCCCTGATTAGCCTGTGCGGTCTGCACAGTCTAATATGGGACAACACTTTACTCACATGCATTAAACCCCCTTTTTCACAGAGCTCGGCCAAAATTAATGGTAATATTAAAAGCTCTATTCCCTTGTGTGTTCAGGATGAAGATGACTTTATAGCCAAAGTACTTTGTCCCAGCCTGAAGTCACTGGATGGTGGATTTGACATGGAGGCCATAGACAGGGCCATCTTTCAATATCGAAGTCAGCTGAAGCCCCAGGTCTGTGCTTTTTGAACTTAAAGCATGCTTGAAATATTCAAATGAATAGCAGTCAAGGCTTAATGGTCTTATAACATTTTGCATGAAAAAGCTGAAATCATTTAGTTCTACAAAAAGTTTAACAGTCTGAAAAAAGTTTTAAAAAACAGATCTGAATCAATAGATATAATATTAATCATGTGAAATTTTCTCTTTCCTTGTCATGCATAACTGAATTTCTACTATCTAGAATTACAACTCTGTAACCAGATGCTTTTTGCTAGAAGACAGTGCAATGAAAATAGATTTCATTGCCTTCTTTAAGTAAAATGTGTTCTCGATGATCTCAAAAGAAACTTTAAAAACAACAACAGCATGACAAGGCATAATGCTGATGATGATTATCAAACAGATTGTGTGTTCATATTTAAAAGGACCTGTTCACAGTTTGATAAATTAACAATTTAGAAAACAAAATGTTTCAGATTTTCAAAGTTTCATTGTAGTTTTTTTGCAAGGAAACAGTAATACTGAACATTTGCCATGCTCTAAAATATCCATTATATGCATCTTTGATGATTTAAAAACCTGAAAATTATAAAGTGCTACAAACGTATAACAATTGAAGTATTTGGAGGTTTCTGTTTGTATCGTTATATGTTGTGACATTACGAGGATTGCTGATGTAAAATACATCACTTATCATATGAGCACAGATGGCTGAGTGGTTTAAGCGCTTGACAGTTTTGACATAAATTTTCGATATTGTGACATTGTGATGTTTTAACATGAATATTAACTACAGTTAAGAACTGTAGTACCAGGTTTTAATTTTATGAATGCAGTTAATGATATAGAATTACAATTACAGTCAATCTTGTGGATGCAACTACTTGAATTAAGCGACCTTTATCTAATGCGACCACTTTGAATCCCCTCCCCCCCTGACCATTTACACTTTATTTTGACATTGTATTAAGCTACTTTTGTCTTAGGCGACCACTGAATTTTAAGTATTTGAATGTCCAAAGATTGGATTTAGCAAACATTTGATGGTAAATTAGAAAAATCTGTTGATCGTTTAGGGACAAACCTGATTGCCAATTTATTGTCAGATTGACATACGTAATCAAAGGAAATCCGCTTCCTGTCAAGAAGTCAAATCAAAGCGCTGAAGGCACTGAAGATGTTCGCTATTGCATAATTTAACACGCAATTCATTTTTCAAAATCAATCGCAAGTTTGAAATGAACACACGCCATTCAACTTTAAAAAGTGTGTGTCATAGCGCACGGGTCGAGTTTTGTGTGCACTTTTTATCATCCTTATTATTTCATAGAAATAACTAAGACAAAATAAAAACAGCATGCTTTTTTGGAAGTTCTGAAAGCAAAGAAAGTATGATGAAAATGGTAATGAGAACTTAATATAAAGAAAATTTGCAGTCACCATCATATTAAAGGAATATTTTTTCTAATATCAAATGACTATCTCACCAAGAATATAAATTCATAATGAAAGTTCTGTGTACAAAACTTTTGATTTTTGACACCATATACAAATTCAAAATATACAATAATCTTCGTATATTGTATATGGAGGAATAAAAGTATATAAACATTGCTGTTTATGCTTTACTTGTTACCCGAGCAGTTCACACGGTGTCAACAACGCTAACATAAACATAGGTATAGAGCACTAATGCGCTTTTAGGCGAAGCTGTTTCAGTTTTCATCTTAGTGACTTTAACATAACGCCAACAGACACGCATGAATATTTTCGAATATTTAATAAGCTGATTCGAGATACAACCTCTGAATTTTTGCTACATCACTGCGTATGTGCTCAATTCAAAGGATGTAGCACTGTTCAGTGTAAGGAATTCTGGACCACACTCTGTATGCTCAAATTACACAAATTGTGGCCCTGTTACAATTACGCGTTACAATCCATCTCGCAGAATTTCAATTTCGCCTCCAAGATGAGAAAACAATCATTAGCGAAATAGTATAGTGTCACGATAAGAGAAAATCGTTTAATTATCATACCACAATGTTTGCCGTACTTTGTCAGCACGTCTGGAAATCATTCCTTAATGCGTCGATAGGCTGCCATTATTAACAAGTTTGCTATTTTGAATTCAATTTTGTATCAAAAAGCATTGTTTTTAAATGTGGGATTTTCAATTCGCAATGAGATTTGTAATGACCCTCGTCATGCGAAAATGGGTCTTATTCCATATGCGCCCATCATATAAATAGCCCACTCAGCTATCCCTCCTTCTGGTAAGGAGAAACATAACATATTGAGTGATTTTAAAGCGAACAGCGTCGCCTATGGCCTGACTGCGCAAGAGCACATGTTGGGTTTAACAAACGCTTGCCGAAACGCATAAGACCCATTTTCGCATGACGGCGCTATTGACGTGTGATTTAAATGTGACGAAAGAAAACTGCGTTTAAATCAAATATAAACATACGATATATTTCGATAATGAAGAAAGATACTCATAACAAGGCATATGAGGACACATATGAAGTGCTCTCCCGTAGTATATTTTTTATTTACTCACACTAATGTGTGGTTTGACAATGCTAACACACATTTCATGCGGTGAATATGCAGCTTACAAGTGAAAAACACAACACAATAGTTTAACTTTTGTTTAATTGTATTCAATTATTTAGAAAAGTAAATTGCTAACTTTATTTCAAAGTCGGCGTATACGCCGACTACATTTTTAAAAGACATGTATTGTTATAAATATATTTAATATAATATATTTAGTTGTTTTCGGTTTTAGCGATTATAAATCATTTTCGAGGTTGCCTATAGTATGCCTGAGTAATTGATGAACTCATATCCAACTGTCAATGTATTGAGAACTGTGAATATAAACAAGCTAACCCTTCTACTAAGCTTCTACTATTGCGTTGCTAGCACCCGTAAATACAAAAGATCGCCGCTATGTGTTGAGAACCAAGAACGCTTTCCAGAAATACCCGATGTAGTAGCTTCAACGAGGTTATGAAACAGGTCATTCGTATTATTATTATAAATTATTTGTTATATTCGGGTTAAGCGATTATGATTTTTTTTAGTCTATCGTATCGCTGAAGTTATTGTTGAACTTATGTTCAACGTTTTATAAATTGAGAATATAAATAAGCGTCAACTTTTTCCCAAATCTCTCAATTTACGACCTGTACTACGTCATTGAGTTGTATGTGAGAGCGTAACCTATTGCGTTGTTATCGCCCGTAAACTTTCCTTTGTTTATCGACAGGCGCATCTATTAATAGCCTCATATCATGAATGCCAAAACACCCGCGAAAAAGAACCACGTGACCAAATAGGACGCTAAACGCAAATACCATGCGACTACGACTTTAATTATGTAAGAACGCTCCGCAATTCCTCTGAAGCCGGGGCCTTGTGATTGCTTTTACGTAAAGAATTGACCTCTAACTGAAGTAAGCAAAGGAAACGCAGCACCTAATTGACCCATTCCTTCTATGTGCGAAGGCAGATTGAATTTTACTAATGTATGGTTTGCCTATTATAACACACATTATAATGCGACTAAAAGTAAAAAACACTATAATTAAACTTTTGTTTTTAATTAAGTTATTTAGAAACCAAAATTCCAAACCTTATTTCAAAACAGCAAGACTACATTTTTTAGAGAATATTCTTGTTATATTTAAATGTTTTTTAACAGTTTCAGCGATAATGAATCATTTTTATGTTGTCTATCGTATCCCTGTAATAATTGTTGAACTCGTGGTCAACGTGTTATTAATTGAGACCTGTGAATATAAACAAGCGTAACCTTATACTAGTGCGTAATTCTCACCCGGACTCCCCTTTGTTTATCGCCAGCCTCCGATTTATGAATGAGATGAGCGAAAATACTACGTCACGCAGACGCAGCAGAAAGTGGACTATTTTAATCATTCATAAACAATCTCCTCCGCGACACGTGCAATACGATCATTGTTTTTTTTATTCTTTTCTATAAAACACCATTCGAAACTATTGCATTTAACACGATATTAATATAATGTTTCCATTTGTGAATAAACATAATTGGAGAACTCAAACCTCTTGCATAAATTATACAACTCTTTCTTCGCGCGTAGTGTAAGCGGGAATTGGGCTAATCATACCCAGGCCGTATCGACCTGAATTTTACATCAAGCACATTAGACGGTCGCTAAAGCGACCATCTAAAAACAGTTTCTTGTCAATAAAATTGGCTTCCTCTGATTGTCTACTCTTTTTTGTGGTCTCTAAGTAAAAGATTGACTGTACTTAAAAATAGACTTTGAATAATAGAATTGTGGCAAAAATTCAACAAATTGATGGCAACAACCTTTTTTTTAAACCTCAACCAGCAGGAACCCTTGCTACTGAGAGTAGTAGTTTGCAAAACTTTGCCGCAGTGGTTAACTCGCGACACAAACTATTAGATTCAGGCCGTGTGGGAAGCCAGGTTTGCTGAGGTGTACAGCTCGGGTGTGCCTGTGTCAGAGATTGAGAGTCTGCATAAGGTGTTTGTAGACACTGTCCATGATGGCAACTTGGTCGGAGCCAACCTAACCATGACGAAGTTCAAGACATTCATGGTAAGTGAAACCAATGTTTTTCAGCTGTGCATATTTTTGTAATGCATTGACTGAATTTTTTTAGCTTACTCGAGCACAAAGTTCAAAATATGAGCTTTTGTGAACGGCCTATGTCTGGCATTCCGCAATATGTGTAATCAAGCTGTAGCTCATTACCACTCTAGAGGCAACATTTTACATCCAATATCCATTACACTTGGTCAGAACATTAAACAGGACACTATCAAGGCAGAATTTTAATCTGTGTCAAGTACATTTCCAAAACTAGGTCAATGGGTCTAATCTAAGAAAAACTTTGTCACCTCTCTAGAAGCAAAATTTTTAATGGGTCATTTGCATCTAGAAACACCATTACCAGGTCAAATCTTAACACATTTTTACTTTTCTGGGGACTGGGCAACATTTATAAGTCGAGCATTATGCAACTTATTAAGAATATTAATCTTACAATATTTAGGCCATGTTTGAATCTGGTTCAGGTGCGACAAACTAGGTCACCTGATAATATCATACAAATAAACTTGAAACCACTCTATAGGCCTCATTTTTGACTCAATCTTGATGAAACTTGGTTAGAAAGCCATCTTTTAATATGGGTTATGTGCCGCTAGAAACTAGGTTACCATGTCAATTTTTAGCGAGGCTGTCATAGCCAGCTCGTCGTCCGACTTCCGCCGTCTGCCGTAGGCGTCGTGCTAAAACCTTAACATTGGCCATAACTTTTTAAATATTGAAGATAGCACCTTGATATTTGGCATGCATGTGTATCTCATGGAGCTGCACATTTTGAGTGGTAAAATTTCAAGTTGAACATCATCCTTTAAGGTCTAGGGTCGAAAAAACAAAGTCAAGGGAAGTAATAAGCTTTAAATGGACATAGTTATCTGACCTGCCCACGTATATATTTTTGTTAAATAATCAAAGCGGCGCAGTAGGCGGCATTGTGTTTCTGACAAACACATTGTGGTAAAAGGTCAAGGTCATCCTTTACGGTCTATGGTAAAAAATACAGATTTAAGGGAAGTAATAAGCTTTAAAAAGGGAGAAAATTATTCAATATTGAACATAGCCACTTTATATATTTGGCATGCATGTGTATCTCATGGAGCTGCACATTTTGAGGGGTGAATCTACAGTCACAGTATAGTGGCTTTTAATTATTTGCTACTAAAAATAGAGATTTGTTACAGACAATTATTTTCAAGGGAAGTTATTTCTATAATTATAAATCTCATATTATATATTTCCTTACCAAGAAATGAAGTTCTTTTCACAATTACTGTACAGATTTATTATTTTGATCCTTTATAAACCAAATGATTGATTTTTCAAAGTTTTTTTTTTTAATGATATAATTATAATTTCTTTGATGTTCATTACATACCTGTGGACTTATGTCCATAGATGCATGATCAACTCTGGTTATGATCTCTTTTAAACCACAGGCCTTGGTTGTCAGTGATGTCTGACATGGTCATAATTGACTGTGAGACCCCCCCCCCCTGGTTGGATTGGACAAAATTCAAGGGAAGTAATAACCTTTAAAGGGAGATGATTTCTATACCTGCCAAATGATAAATAGAAATTTCATTTCAATGCAGCGCAGAAGGGGGCATTGTGTTTCTGACAAACACATCTCTTGTTGGGTCACTAGGTCAAAGGTCAAGGTCGCTGTGACCTCTAAAAAAAAAAAAGAAAAAAAAAGAATCTGGCAAGCTTTCGCAGCCGAGCGTGGCACCCGTTATGCGGTGCTCTTGTTTAAACAAATTCTTACCAATCTAGGGGCTACATTTATTAGTATATTACTCAAACTTAATGAAACTTGGTCAGAATGTTTATTTTAAAAATATCTAGGCTATGTTTGTGTTAAAAAAACTTGGTCACCAGATATAATCTTTATTAAAGAAACTTGTTACTACTCTAGAGGCCACATTTGATACTCAGATTCGATTAAACTTCAGAATGTTTATCTTGACATGGTCGGCCAGATTTGAATCTTGGTTAATTGTGGTCAAAAACATTGAAACCAGATCTCTTTTCTCAGAAGTCTTAAGCAATTAATATCTGTAGTTTAAGGGGAGCACATAGCAGAATTCTTGTTTTATTACATCAAAAGTTACCATAATCAGATCCTTTCACATCACATTTTACAATATGATGTAAGAAGTGCAAGACAACAATGCAAATCAATTTGAAGGTTTTCTTTATGCGCCATGTAATGACAGCCTCTTGACTGCTTATCACTGTTGAAGAAATGGCTTTTGGTGTGAGATATATTGGCCATTTACCACTTACACCAGATGACTGTAAAACTCAGTTGTAATAATGACTGATTTTCTCCAGGCGTACTTTTGCCAGGTGACTGCGTAACTCAGGTGACTGCTTAGTTAGGTTGGACTCTTACTTTTCTATTTCAAACTATATCCCAACTTCTTTGACACAGTGGTTTTCCAATGAATAATAATTTCAGATAAGCCATCTCTGTCATGAGCTACTGGAGGATGTAAATAGCTTGACAAAGAAATTCTCAAGGGGCTCTACCAACACACTGTCACGCTATGGGACACGAGTTTCCTTAGGAATTACACCAGAGAAGGACTACAGGTGAATATTCTTTTTATCCCCAGCCAAAGGAAAGGTGGCCCCGTGGCGCAGTAGATATGGTGATCGCCTAGAGACCTGGAGGTCACGGGTTCTGTCCCCACTGTGGGAGCGTTCTTTAGATCTCCCCCAGAAAAACCAAGTACTGGTTCTAGGCCCAGGAAACAGACTCCAGAGCATTTGAAATTAGCTTAAGGCTTTCTATGCAATCAAACTAAAATAAATAGGTTTGAAAAAAGGCAGAGGGATCTAGAATTGGCAATGTCCATTGGTCAGTCTGTCTGTCTGTCCGTCATTCTGTATGCAGTCTTTCTGAAATACAGTGTGTCCTCGTATTTTTATGCCCCCCTTCGAAGAACAGGGGGTATATTGCTTTGCACATGTCGGTCGGTCTGTCGGTCGGTCGGTCTGTCCACCAGGTGGTTTCCGGATGATAACTCAAGAACGCTTGGGGCTAGGATCATGAAACTTCATAGATACATTGATCATGACTTGCAGATAACCCCTACTGATTTTGAGGTCACTAGGTCAAAGGTCAAGGTCACAGTGACCCGAATTAGTAAAATGGTTTCCGGATGATAACTCAAGAACGCATACGCCTAGGATCATGAAACTTCATGGGTAGATTGATCATGACTTGCAGATGACCCCTTTTGATTTTGAGGTCACTAGGTCAAAGGTCAAGGTCATGGTGACCCGAAATAGTAAAATGGTTTCCGGATGATAACTTAAGAATGCATATGCCTAGGATCATGAAACTTCATGGGTAGATTGATCATGACTGGCAGATGACCCCTATTGATTTTGAGGTCACTAGGTCAAAGGTCAAGGTCACAGTGACCCGAAATAGTAAAATGGTTTTCGGATGATAACTCAAGAACGCATATGCCTAGGATCATGAAACTTCATAGGTAGATTGATCATGACTCGCAGATGACCCCTATTGATTTTGAGGTCACAAGGTCAAAGGTCAAGGTCACGGTGACCTGAAATAGTAAATTGATTTTCGGATGATAACTCTAGAACGCTTTTGCCTAGGATCATGACACTTCATAGGTACATTGATCGTGACTCGCAGATGACCCTATTGATTTTCAGGTCACTAGGTCAAAGGTCAAGGTCACAGTGACAAAAAACGTATTCACACAATGGCTGCCACTACAACGGACAGCCCATATGGGGGGCATGCATGTTTTACAAACAGCCCTTGTTCAGATAATAATTTGGAAAATCCGGAAATGATTATAATATTGTAGGACCTCGTTACCGATAATAAAATTATGCTTCTTGGAATTCCATTAGCTATTTTCAGAAAAGTTTCAAGGCTAAAGTTAAAATTTACTGAATTATTAATGAATACTCCAATAATGTAGAACGCTTTTTAATTGGTTGATTAGTGTATATATGGTATCTGAAGGTTTTTGTGTCGTCGTCCAAGCGAAAAACACACTATGTCATCACTATATGGGTACATTTCGCAAAGGGAATCAAAACTGACAACCATGTGCTTTTTGGTTCCCGTTTTATTGGATTAATTCATAAGCAAGCAGGGCATAAACAAAGGTAACTGTGACATTCTTGCGAACTGTCAACATCAACACAGGAGTTACAATACAGTTATTAAACATTAATTAAATAAACAAACATGGAAACAAGTATTTAATTAAATTACTAACATGCTCCCAATGAAATAAATATTGTGAAGCTCTCAGATGTACATTAACTTGTTTAGGAGGAATTAAGTTTCATTATTGTTCAGTGACATTTATGAATATTGATATAAAATTTTATTTGCCAAAACTGCATTTTTGTCTTAATCATCATTTTTATTTTGGGCAGGAAATGATCAGTACGGGCCGGCAAAGGCTGCATGATTATAGGACCTACTGGCTGGAAATTAATTATAATTTTAGGAAGGACTGTCCTCTGTCCGTCACCAACTTTTCAGATCTATATCTCAGAAACTATTTAAGATACCAACATGCAACTTCATGGTTCTATAGATATTAATGAGAAGAAGTGACATGAACAAGAACCATAACCCTACACTTTCTTCATTAAGAGTAATTGACCTTTGTTTGTTTGATGTAACTTTTAAGAGCTTTATCTCAAATACCATACAAGATTTCAACATGAATTTCATGGGTGTACTGACATCAATGAGGAGAAGTGCAATGCTTAAGAACCATAACCCTACACTTTCTTAACTAAGAGTTATTTCCCGTTGTAGTTTTTTTGTATGACATAATTTGTCAGGGCTAAATCTTTGATACAAAACAAGATTTTAACATCATACTTCTTAGGTGTATAGATATTACTGAGGAGCATTGCACTGCATAACAACAATTACCCTACGCTTAATTATTTTTTAGGATTATACTGAATATCATGGGATTTGCACCAGTCCATAAATAAACTTTCATTTGACAGGGAATATCAATTCAACGAATTTTCTTGTCCATGTACAATTGTATAATGTCTGCAGCAAAATGGAATGGAAACACAACCTTTAGGTTTAACTTTTTTCTCAGTATTGAAAACTATATGCTTTGTTTTCAAGGTTGTCTTTGTCTGCTGTTTCATAAGTTTATATTTTTCATGTCCCCCAGTCTGTACTGGGGGACATATTGTTTTTGCCCTGACTGTTTGTTAGTGTGTTTGTTTGTTTGCTTCAAACTCTAACATTGGCCATAACTTTTGCAATATTGAAGATAGCAACTTGATACAGTACAGCCAAAGCGGCACAAACATAATCCGCGGCTACGCCACGGCCAGATTATTAGTACGCGGCGGCCGAATCGTGTGTTGACGCGGCGTATCGCCGAGGCACTCGGCATCTATCTGCGCAACGACGCCGAGTCTGTAGTTAACCTCGCGTACTTTCGCGGAGTAAATCCGCCGCATACGTACGCGGCGTATCGAGTGAAATGACATCCACCTATATGTACATACATTTATGTGTAGCGTAGAATTAATTTACGAGCAACTGTTAATGTTTCGTTCAATTATCATTATTAAATTTGTAATCCGAAACACACTTCCGAATTTTAATGCTAACGTGACCTTTGGCAAATTCTAGCATCAAATAAACAGTGCTAAAATATCCTTTGTTTCATAAAAAGCGCGCGAAAATAATATGCAGACATGTAGAACGTCGTTTGGAAAGTTTGGGTGTATTTTGTGTTGTATAAATAAATGAACATCACGTCAGGTGTAAATTGCGTGTTCAGTGGGGAAAAAAAAAGTCCCGATTAGACGTTATTTCATCATCTCTATAAATAGTAAAAAATGCCAAAATGTATTTGATACTAAAGGAAATATCGAGAATGTTTGTGTATCGTAAATATTTACCAGCATTTGCTTCAAAACTGGAATATACGGGATTATCGGGTAATTAGTAGCGATATTAACTATATAATATGAACAAAATAAAACGTGTTTATATACGCATATTCAAACAATAGTTATATAATAAGCTGATAATTAACAAAACAACAAATATGTCGTCACCGTCTTGATTATTGATGTGGCTTCAAGCTGCTAATTTTCTCAGCTTAAATATAATAGCATATTCAACATGCAATTAATTTATAAATCCACCATATGCAGTAGCCTTGACAACTTGTATGTGCGAAAACATAATTATGTGACCTTGTTTATGTGTGAAATACATACACAAGGGGCGGGAAACAAACTTAATTGGCCAGGCACATTAACTATGCTTACATGTATATGCTAATACAATCCGCGCGCAATAAATTTATTATGATTTTAATTATTATTATAATTGTTCTTTCAAAATTTGTTAACTACATGTAACTAATAATTTTTACAAGATTTTTTATTTCATGATGCGCATCGACTCGGCATCATGTCGCGGATCGCAGCATGCCTCGGTGGACAGATGCGAAGTTTTGCGGGGAAATGCAACTTGCCGCCGCATACTGATGCGGCTTCAACGACTGACGCGGCATCGACTCGTTTCACCTTGCCGCCGCGGATCGCGAAATACGTTTGTTCCGCTTTTGCTGTACTGTATTTGGCATGCATGTGTACATCTCATGGAGCTGCACATTTTGAGTGGTGAAAGGTCAGTGTCAAAGTCATCCTTTATGGTCCAAGGTCAATTACCCTGTATATGGGAGGGGGGGGGACATAGTGTTTCAAAAACACATCTTGTTTATGCTGCTTATTTTTCCTTGTATTAAAAAAAAGCAGCAACATTTTTAATGAATTTGTGTCTCAAAAATATATGCACTCGGATTTTATGAGCTGTTAGGCATTATTCCCACCTTTTTGATACTCCTGCATGACACCAATTATGTCATCAATGCTTTGTTTATAGTCATGGAACACCAAAGCTGAAAACAGAGGTTTCTGAATCTGAAAGAAGCAAAAAACGGAAGAGAGATGAGGACACAGAATGCAAGCCTGTAAAGTCTCCAGAGGCAAAAAGAACAAAGACACATCATGTGACCCCAGTTGTGACACAGTTGACACCAGACACTGAAATTATTCCAGTTCGTTACTTAGTTGTTTTGTTTCATGGATTCATTACAAATATAATCTGAGTTGCATTGATAATTGCGATCGTTTTGAAAGCAAATTTGATGTAATGTTACCCCCCCCCCCCCCGTTCACACATAGCTGCAACTTTACGACGATTATCCCGATCAAGCCAAGATCTGAAAAAAGGATTAAGGCCGATCGGAGTCTAAATGGAGCAATTTGGCAAATTATGGTCTTCATTTCGACCGTTCTACCATGCCCCTACGTCAAACACTTACTGCATTTACTGCCGCGACATTCAAGATCACACTACGACACTACGCAGAGCTTTTACTGCGCTTTTACTACGTTCATGAAGATCTCTCCACGATGCTTCCCCGCTGCCTGTATGATTACGGCGCTTCTACAACGCTCTTTTTACGACTGTACAACGATTCTTGTTGGCCACGATTCCGCTACGCTTGTTTTGAGCGTGTTCAAAATAAGCGTGGCGAGAGCGTAGAGCTTTCCGATCATGAAGACTCTACCGCGATCATACTGCACTTATGAAGGCTCTACTACGTTTCTCCTGCGATTTGTCCCGATCGGCCACGTTATCAGCCACACTTTGATCGTAGTAGAAGTGGCGTCTATGTGTGAACGGGGGTTTATGTACCAAGATTCTAAGAATGATAAAGTCTCTGTTTGGCAAAAATTGTTTAAACGGAGGGGGGAGGGGGGGGGGTATGCTGGAGTCACCATAATGGTTGGTTGACTCCTTTATTAGCAAATCTTTTCTTTTGAACTTTTATTTAGATGAAACTTCTGCCTCCTTGGATAAAAGTTAATCTTAATTTCTTTGTATCTGATATGATTTAAGAATTGTGAAAGAAGTTGAATAAAATGTTAATCTATAACAAATGCTCTCATCATGCATGGGTAAGGACATTGAGAGGTCAAAATACAAGACAATGTAATGTCAAACCATTAATTAAATGTGTGTGGATGTATCCCATGTAGTAATAGCTCTTGTATGGGTAAAACAATAAGGAAATATTGCCCATTTGTATAAATGCCTATAAGCGGAAAATTAAAAAGATTGTTATGATTGAAAAAATGTGTACACTGTAACTCCAATATAACGCGGTCAATGGGGTCCAAGATGCGAAACAGCGTTATAACGGATCCGCGTTATAAGTTTTGAGCTCATTTTCTGCAGGGCGCTATAAAAAAACAGGTATAGAATAGCCTATAATATAGGTAATGTATATTGCCATTCTGTGTTGACGCAAATACATGCATATAAATCGAATCGTATCGATAACAGTATACATACCGCTTTTCTTATGTGCATATTTATCCGATAATCCAATAAAATTGCAAAATCACTTAAAAAATAATAATCTTGAACATTAATGACGATATATGTTTAAGAAATTCGTAAACACAACCGTACGCATATATGCCATTTTCAGACGTGTTTAGAGTACAGTGCATTATGGGGCAGAGCTTTAATTGGACGAGCGACTTTAAATTTTGATTGAATGCAATACGATTCATGTACAAAAATTGTTTTATTGCGTCATACGCATGCAAAAAACGTGTTTCCCGGGGACTTTCTGATACTGCGCGAAAATGAAAGTGAAACTCTGTTAACAATTACAGGTACACTGGGTTCGCATGTAAATAAATCGTCTGCATTATTTAATTTCTTATACACGAACTAAAAGATTAAATGACATAATACTAGAATGATAATGAAATGAAAGAAAAAGTTGTTTTATACAGTGGGCAGTATATTTCCCAGCCGCTCATTTAATATAGTCATACTGCAACCATATCAAAGTAAGAATGTTTTAATCGTTTTGAATTACTTTAATTGTATAACTATCCCGCTTGCACTTAACTTATGGAAATTATCGCACTGAACCGCTCTGATGAGGAATACATGTAATAAACACTGACACGCGAGTTTTTCACACCTTAATGGACATTACACAACAGATTAACACTAATTAGCTGTCGTGTTGTTTAATCTCGAGGCGATTATAATCGGTTCAACGGACGGTTGAATAAAGCAATCAACATGTGATTGCCGCCATCTTTGAATTGTCTGAAAATACATGAAGTTGCATAATACGGATTTGAATCAGAAATCAAATGGAAGGTTGGAGAAAAAATGGGATCCAAGCACCCCCCGCGTTATATTGGATTCAGCGTTATAACGGAGCGCGCTATATTGGAGTTACAGTGTATAGCTTTATGCAAGAACAAATTTAAATGAGCCTAATTTCAGCAAAACGGGACTTAATGTATGTGTGAAAAGTGTCCTCTCCGATAAGCCTGAGCAGTTTGCACAGGCAATTCAGGGATGACACTTTCCGCTTTAATGGTATTAATTGTTCCAAGGAAAACTTTTCTTAGCTCAAATCCAGCTTAGAAAGAAAGTGTTGCCCTGATTAGCCTGTACAGACTGCACAGGCTTATTTGGGAGGATGCTTTATGGCTGATCTGGGATGATGCTTTATGTACATTTATGAAGGCCTGTTTTCCCAGAGCAAAACTTAAACCATTGTGGCCTGTATTGTATTTCAGTCCTCAGAATGCCAATGTGACCCTTCACTGTATTGTATTTCAGTCCTCAGAATGCCAATGTGACCCTTCACTGTATTGTATTTCAGTCCTCAGAATGCCAATGTGACCCTTCACTGTATTGTATTTCAGTCCTCAGAATGCCAATATGACCCTTCACTGTATTGTATTTCAGTCCTCAGAATGCCAATATGACCCTTCACTGTATTGTTTTTCAGTCCTCAGAATGCCAATGTGACCCTTCACTGTATTGTATTTCAGTCCTCAGAATGCCAATATGACCCTTCACTGTATTGTATTTCAGTCCTCAGAATGCCAATATGACCCTTCACTGTTCATTCGGTGTCACTCTGATAAAAATGATCCGGAAGACAGAAACACAAAAGTGTGGAAATGTGCTTTTGAGCCATTGATTGGGGGGAAAAAAGGTTGGTATGTTTATGTTTAAATATGATGCCTCGATAGATCAAATTCAAAAACAGATTATTAACAAACACAGGTGGTTAGCGTGTGGCTTATGATATTTAGTAGTGAAAACATCATTTTGAATGATAAATTATAACGAAAAATCTACTTTTCTGGAAAAAGAAAATTTCACTATCAAATATATGTATATATATACCTTGGTAATGGGGGCTATGTAGGAGTCACCATGTCTGTCCGTCTGTTGGTCAATCTGTCTGTCTCAGGGGTTCCACTGGCCCAAAAAAAGTTGTCGCCACTTTTTCGTGGCGCGAAACTGTCAGTTATTCCGACCTTATTAATTATGACAATCGTCTAAGAAACCTTACAACATCAATGTCATTGACTATATTATTACTTTTAAAAGTATGTAAATACATAAATAATAATAAGTAACTTCTTAAGTCTTAATAAGCTTTATTTATACATAAAAACATTGGTTTGCACATGATAAACAATCACATATAACCAAACTTATCTAATCATGTTAACATCAATGGAACAGTATGCTGCATACATTTTTTATAAAAAATTATTTAACAAGGGCTGTTTGTAAAACATGCATGCCCCCCATATGGGCTGTCCGTTGTACTGGCAGCCATTGTGTGAATACGACTTTTATCACTGTGACCTTGACCTTTGACCTAGTGACCTGAAAATCAGTAGTGGTCATCTGCAAGTCACGATCAATGTACCTATAAAGTGTCATATCATAGGCAAAAGCGTTCTTGAGTTATCATCCGAAAATCATTTTACTATTTCGGGTCACCGTGACCTTGACCTTTGACCTTGTGACCTCAAAATCAATAGGGGTCATCTGCGAGTCATGATCAATCTACCCATGAAGTTTCATGATCCTAGGCGTATGCGTTCTTGAGTTATCATCCGGAAACCATTTTACTATTTCGGGTCACTGTGACCTTGACCTTTGACCTAGTGACCTCAAAATCAATAGGGGTCATCTGCGAGTCATGATCAATCTACCCATGAAGTTTCATGATCCTAGGCGTATGCGTTCTTGAGTTATCATCCGGAAGCCATTTTACTATTTCGGGTCAACATGACCTTGACCTTTGACCTAGTGACCTCAAAATCAATAGGGGTCATCTGCAAGTCATGATCAATGTACCTATGAAGTTTCATGATCCTAGGCCCAAGCGTTCTTGAGTTATCGTCTGACAACCACCTGGTGGACGGACCGACCGACCGACCTACCGACATGAGCAAAGCAATACCCCCTCTTCTTCGAAGGGGGGCATAAGCATACAATCACACAAATGTACATCATCTGGAGGGGAAAAAAATTCAAACATCAGTAAATAAAGCCTCTCAATTTAATTGTTAAACAGTTACATTTCAGAAAATAAAACATCTAAATTTAATTTTTTAACAGTTACATTAATTTTGGTCATTTGGCTAATATGATGCACATTAATTAACTGAAAGAGAAAAAAATGATACACATCTGAACGACAAACATCTCAATTTAAATTAACACCGCCTTATATATCGTTATATCGCCATTGATCTTTGTGCCAGTTTGTCCTAAGTGTTACATAATAAAAGAACCGTTAATCCGATAATAACCCCAATAAAACTTGACAATAGCAGTAAAAACACCGACTGTAACACTTTCACGCTTCCGTGATTTCAGTGCACTCTACACTGTAGGTCGCTTACATCGTCGTAAATCAATATTTACAACTGACAAACGCTGGCCGCTTATGCTCGGTCGCGTACTTTTCGACTCGCAGTACATTTTCGGATAGGATTTTACCGATTTTTTTAAATTCGCCACTTTAAAAAAAATTGGAGCCACTTAAAAAAAATTAGCGCCATTTGGCGCCAATGGCGATCGACAGCGGAACCCCTGTGTCTGTCCCAAAAATGTCATCCGATCTTCACCAAACTTGGTCAGAAGTTGTATCTAGATGATGTCAATTTTGAATATGGGTCATGCCGGGTCCAAAACTAGGTTACGGGGTCACTTAGTGCGTTAACCGAAAGTCCAGACCATAACTATTTCATTGATGTTTAGATTTTAAAATGACTTGGTACATTTGTTCACCATCATGGGACGGTGTGTCATGCGAAAAAAGTACGTCCATATCTCAAAGGTCAAGGTCACACTTTGAGTTCAAAGGTCAAATGCTTGTATGGGCCATTACTTTGTCATTTATTGTGAGACTTTAAAATCATCTGTTCACCATCATTGGGCGGTCTGTCATGCGAAAGAATTACGTCGATATCTCCAAGGTCAAGGTCACACTTCGAGTTCAAAGGTAAAAAATGGCCATAAATGCGCTTGTCCGGGCCATAACTATGTTGTTCATTGTGAGATTTTAAAAAATCATTTGGCACATTTGTTCACCATCATTGGATGGTATGTCATGCGCAAGAATTACGTCGATATCTCCAAGGTTAAGGTCACACTTTGAGTTCAAAGGTCAAATGGCCATAAATTATCTTGTCCGGGCCATAACTATGTAATTTATTGTGAGATTTTTAAATTACTCAGTTCATTTGTTCACAATCATTGGACGGTGTGTCATGTGAAAGTGTTATGTCAATATCTACAAGGTCAAGGTCACACTTGGAGTTCAAGTTAAAAATGGCCATTAAGGAGCTTGTCCGGGCCATAACTATGTCATTCATTGTGAGATTGTAAAATGACTCTGTACATTAATTGTGTTCACAGTCATTGGACGGGGTGTCATGCGAAAGAATTCAAGAGTTCAAAGGTCAAAATGGCCATAAATGATACTTGCATAATAGTTCTTAAAAATCGCCATAAATTAGTTTGTGTTGTCTAGTGAAGACAGCATGCAAAATATTCTGTCATACATGCCATAAATTTTCAGATCAATTCCGGGACATTGAGCTCAATTTTCTGGGACATTTGCCGATTTTCAAGGACATGTATACATATAGCGATATAAATATATATATATATATATATATATATATATATATATATATATATATATATATATATATATATATATACACATATATGCATTTTTGGTACGCATTTTTTCACATCGTAAATTTCTAAGTTTGGAAGCCTAAATCCGAAATACACTAGATCTATCAATGTCAAATTAAACATTACTTCTTTAGTTACTAGATTCAAGCCACGTGTTTTTCGTGTTTGAAAAGAGCACCAAATTGCTATTGTGTACATGTCACATCATCTGCAGGAAGAAAAACTAAGTTTAAAGTATAATTTTCTGGGATACAATTATGGTGTCGGAAAAAAGAGCGTATGAAAATCTAGTGCAATAGCGGCAAGTCACAATTGTGCTGACAATTTAAATTTACTTTTTATTTGTATTGTATAATTACTGGGGGTTTAGAACAAGACAGAAATAAACCTAGTGAGGATGACAATTTCATATGCTTAATTTTTGTACTCAACTTCTTTTTCGGTTAAACGTGCGAACATAACCAGAGCTTTTAATTTTTTACTCAAATATGTTAACTGGACTTCAGATGTGTAAACAACTCCTTTGCCCTTACGCAGAGGGAAATTATAACATAGTATATTAAAGCCAATTAACAACCACATTAAACAATGCCACCTTTTCGGTTTGACTGCGAACGTGAGACAATCAATATGAAAACAGGATCCCTGTTAATTGATCGATTTTGACACATAGCGTAGTCACCTATTTTGGTAGGCATTGCCATGGAGACGCTGCGGATTAAGATAAGGTACATGTATATATGGGTTTTGTAAAATCCCGGACACTTGACAGATTTCCGGGACTGCAGGACACGGTCTTCATTTCCGGGACAATCCCCGACAATCCGGGACGTATGGCATGTATGATTCTGTGTCAATGCAGAGTGTGGGGGTATACGTCACGTCTGTGACAAAGCTTTAGTTTGTATCTGTCGTGTCTGATTTTGTACTTTCGAACTGAAAATCACAGAATGTGATTGGTACAGCCCTATCAAAGCTATTTTTATGTCCCCCACCACTATAGTGGGGGACATATTGTTTTTGCCCTGTCTGTTGGTCTGTCTGTCTGTTTGCGCCAACTTTAACATTTGCAATAACTTTTGCTATATTGAAGATAGCAACTTCATATTTGGCATGCATGTGTATCTCATGGAGCTGCACATTTTGATTGGTGAAAGGTCAAGGTCATCCTTCAAGGTCAAAGGTAAAAAAAAACTTAATCAAAGCGGCGCAGAAGGGGACATTGTGTTTCTGACAAACACATTTCTTGTTGTTCATGTATTTTGTTTGTTGCTACTATGCTGACAATGTTATTTTTTCGAAGGTGAGACAAGCAATATCCTGGCCAGCTGTGGAGGGAAAATTGTGTGCATTATCGACTGTCAGACTGGAAAGGTGATTAAACGCTACAAAGATTCCAGCAAGTCAGAGGTGAGAACATGCATAAAGGTCATGGTAAAAAAGGGCACATAAGACTTAAATAAATTTAGCTTGGACAAACACAAGTTACATGAATTTCCTAAGAATTCACTAAATATAAGAGTTTGATAAGTAATAATGCCACTCATAGGTTTATAAGCAATTGTCTTATTTATTATGCCCCCCTTCGAAGAAGAGGGGGTATATTGCTTTGCTCATGTCGGTCGGTCTGTCGGTCGGTCCGTCTACCAGGTGGTTGTCAGATGATAACTCAAGAACGCTTGGACCTAGGATCATGAAACTTCATAGGTACATTGATCATGACTCGCAGATGACCCCTATTGATTTTGAGGTCACTAGGTCAAAGGTCAAGGTCACAGGTGAAGGTCACAGTTACTTGAAATTGGCATTTTAAGGATTTAGCATGGTTCAAACAAGGGAAACAACTACCGTTTATGCATGTTCTTTTTGTTACAGCATTTGCCTCCCTTGTAATATTTTTAAATTTTACCAAATGTAAGGCTAACTGCATTTTTGTAATGCATTTTATCAACCACCACCACCACCGCCGCTGCCGCCGCCACCACCACCAACACCACCACCAACACCACCACCACCACCACCACCACGGTTGTTCACATTGACAAAAAACGTATTCACACAATGGCTGCTACTACAACTTATAGCCCATATAGGGGGGCATGCATGTTTTACAAACAGCCCTTGTTTATCTTTTCTTCAATTTCAATCAGTCTCAATACAAAAATATGGTTTGAATATTTATTGCATCAAAACATAGGCCTAGTTAGAATTCTGCATCAAAAATAGATAGTTATCGAATAAATCAAAACTGCCATTTTAAAACTTTAGTGTACATAATATTGTTGGAAAACGTAAACAAAGAGGCATTTAATGTTTATGATGTTTATAGGTTTTGATCTTCACAATTATATAATTTTATCACATGCCATACCCTGTTTCCCATGTAATATAACCATTACTTATTTTCTTATATTACACACAGAGCTCCAGATAAAAATTTGGTCAAATTCTTATTTACCCCCTATTTTAAAAATAGACACTTAGGCTTAGGTCATAATGGCCTTTTGGTCGCCGTTAAAGTCATATCAAAAACTATATTTAATATAATGACATTTTGAATAGATATACAGTATATTACTTTTGTATAAAAATTACGATAAGTGTAATTTAAAAGGTACAATAAACAGTAATGACTTGCCTGCAATACTTGGAGAACAGAATCGAGACCGTTTGGCCTTTGGACCGTTCTTAGGTGTGGCTCTTCCTCACAGCAAACGCTTGAGTTACGTTGACTTAAAGCTGTAGTTTTAATTGAGCGCCTAGACGAGTCAGAACCGGGATGAAATGTTTACCGTATAGTCTATAATTTGCTACTGGAAGTTTTACGCACGCTCGAAAATTTCGAATTCGTGTTTTATTTTTTCAATGCGTAACTTTACGCAAAGATTTTAAATCTAAATCGTTATTCAAGAAATTTAATTTGTCTTTACGCCTTTACGCATGTAATCTGGAGCACTGATTACACATGTGTAATACAACGTTTTTAAGAGTTTTCATTGGCTTAGTTTTTGTTTATTGACCAATCGCTTTTTGTTATTTTGCTGAAATAACGTTGCAATGTCAAGTGACATCACGAAATAAAAACAACATTCGGGATTTATCATTATGTTTGCGTAAATGTTTATTTAATTTGCTCATTTAAAAGCATGTGATAAAAAAGATCTGACACTTGTTGTCATATCATACCATATCTTATTAAACTTGTCCAGGAAATTCGTTAGTAAGCTCGCCGAAGGCTCGCTTACTAACAAAATTCCTGAACTCGTTTAATAAAATATGGTATGATATGACAACTCGATCCTATATATATTATATCAACACTAGATTGTTAGTTTTTTTGTAAAGCACTGTACCCACACTTAAAAGCACTGTACCCACACTGCAAAACACTGTACCCACACTGCAAAGCACTGTACCCACACCGCAAAGCACTGTACCCACACTTCAAAACACTGTACCCACACTGCAAAGCATTGTACCCACACTGCAAAGCACTGTACCCACACTGTAAAGCACTGTACCCACACTGCAAACCACTGTACCCACGCTGCAAAGCACTGTACCCACACGGCAAAGCACTGTTCCCACAGTGCAGCACACTGTACCCACGCTGCGAAGCACTACTCATGCTACAAAGCACTGTACCCACTTTGCAAAGCACTGTACCCACACTGCAGCACACTACCCACACTGCAAAGCAGTGTACCCACGCTGGAAAGCACTGTACCCACGCTGGAAAGCACTGTACCCACGCTGCAAAGCACTATACCCACACTGCAAAGCACTGTACCCACGCTGCAAAGCACTGTACCCACGCTGCAAAGCACTGTACCCACGCTGCAAAGCACTGTACCCACGCTGCAAAGCACTGTACCCACACTGCAAAGCACTGTACCCACACTGCAAAGCCCAGAGACCAGCTCTAATTATTGCCATATTTCTGGAGACTCTGGGTTTCTGAATCCATGTTCTCTGTTACAGTCGTTCTATGCACTTGCCTGGACCACACTGAAGGCTGATGGGGAGAACCTAAAGGAGGATGCAAATATCCTGGCTGTGGCGGGTAATTGGTCGTTATTGCATTTATGGTTTCATTTGGTTATTGTGTTTTACAACTATTGTTAAGGTTTGCAATGACTCTGGATCGAATGATGAGGGGTATATTGTTTTTGGCCTGTCTGTCTGTCATTGAATGTGCAGATGTGTGTTTGTGTGTCTGTCTCAAAACTTAAACTTGGTCATAACTTTTTTCAATATTTAAGATAACAGCTTGATATTTGGCATGCATGTGTATCTCATGGAGCTGCACATTTTGAGTGGTGAAAGGTCAAGTTCATCCTTCAAGGTCAAAGGTTTAAAACAAAAATCAAAGCGGTGCATTAGAGGTCATTGTGTTTCTGACAAACACATCTCTTGTTTTTGTGGAAAACTGACGTTAAATGTTTATTTGCCTCTCTAGGGCCACATTTATGATGAAGTCTTTATGAAATTTCAATTGGTGTCTATGAACTCAGGTGAGTACTGAAGGACCATCATGGCCCCTTATTATCAGTTTTTAAACATGTAAAGGAAGCCTTCATTCATATCACAGGGGAAGATAGGCAAATCAAGTTGATTCACCCAACCCAGCTGGTGATGTTTGGATGTCTCAGTGGTCACCGTGGGTACATCTCCTCCCTCGTCTTCCATCCGAGTAGACCTGAAATCTTGTTCAGTGGCTCCCGCGATAACAAAATCATCATGTGGCAGATTTGCACACCAAATTTCAAGGATTTTTCCATTAGGTGGAGGTAATCATGCTGTAAATTGTGATAATATGGCAAGACTGTTCCTTTAAAACTTTCTTATATCCTTAGTTGTTAAAGACTTATGATCAAGACAATAAAGGTAATGGACTCGATCTTTAATGAGCATTTCTTACCAAATTAATATTATTTTTAAGTTTTCTTCTCCGAAAATAGTAAAATGGGCATCATTACTAAACAATTTGAAGATATTAGTTTTTTTTCGTAAAACTGCTGCCACAAAAGTAAAATACATGTACAATCATAAATAGTTTTTATGCCCCCCTTCGAAGAAGAGGGGGTATATTGTTTTGCACTTGTCGGTCGGTCGGTCCATCCATCCATCAGTCAGTCCACCAGATGGTTTCCGGATGATAACTGAAGAACCCTTAGGCCTATGATCATGAAACTTCATAGGTACATTGATCATAACTGGCTGATGACCCCTATTGATTTTCAGGTCACTAGGTCAAAGGTCAAGGTCACAGTGACTCGAAATAGTAAAATGGTTTCCGGATAATAACTCAAGAATGATTTGGCCTAGGATCATGAAACTTCATAAGTACATTAATCATGACTGGCAGATGACCCCAATTGATTTTCAGGTCACTAGGTCAAAGGTCAAGGTCACAGTGACCCGAAATAGTAAAATGGTTTCCGGATGATAACTCAAGAATGCTAAGCCTAGGATCATGAATTTTCATAGGTACATTGATCATGTCTGGCAGATGACCCCTATAGATTTTCAGGTCACTAGGTCAAAGGTCAAGGTCACAGTGACTCGCAACAGTAAAATGGTTTCCTGATGATAACTCGAGAATAAGTAGGCCTAGGATCATGAAACTTAATGGGTACATTGATCATGACTGGCAGATGACCCCTATTGATTTTCAGGTCACTAGGTCAAAGGTCAAGGTCACAGTGACAAAAAACGTATTCACACAATGGCTGCCACTACAACTGACAGCCCATATGGGGGGCATGCATGTTTTACAAACAGCCCTTGTTTAAATTACTTTAGGCAACAAAAATGTTCAAAATCAACGAATATTTCCCAAAATATTCCATAAAATAAAGTTAACCCATAAAGAAATCAGTGTTCTTCATAGCAATAGCCAAAATTTCAACGCTAGATGTGGTATGGTAACAAAGATTTAACGAGATACAAAATGATCGTTTTTAGCTGGATTTTTTTCGAAAAAATCTCGGCTTATAGATTGATGTTGTCGGGGGGGCGGGCGGGCGGGCGGGGTGGCGGCGTGCTCGAAAATGTTAAAGTTCTTATTTCATGGTATAACTTTGGTATGCTTGGACCTAGAGTCTTCAAACTTGACATGAAGGTTGGCCAGGATTAACAGATGACCACTGGTCATTTCAAGGTCATTCATTTGAAGGTCAAGGTCACTGTGACCTTCAATATAAAAAATGTTAAAGTTGTTATAACTTTGGTATGCTTGGACCTAGAGTCTTGAAACTTGACATGAAGGTTGGCCATAACTAGTTAGTAACCACTGGTCATTTCAAGGTCATTCATTTGAAGGTCAAGGTCACTGTGACCTTGAATGTAAAAATGTTAAAGTTCTTATTTCATGGTATAACTTTGGTATGCTTGGACCTAGAGTCTTCAAACTTGACATGAAGGTTGGCCAGGATTAACAGATGACCACTGGTCATTTCAAGGTCATTCATTTGAAGGTGAAGGTCACTGTGACCTTCAATATAAAAATGTTAAAGTTGTTATAACTTTGGTATGCTTGGACCTAGAGTCTTGAAACTTGACATGAAGGTTGGCCAGAACTAGTAAGTAACCACTGGACATTTCAAGGTCATTCATTTGAAGGTCAAGGTCACTGTGACCTTGAATGTAAAAATGTTAAAGTTGTTATAACTTTGGTATGCTTGGACCTAGAGTCTTGAAACTTGACATGAAGGTTGGCCAGAACTAGTAAGTAACCACTGGACATTTCAAGGTCATTCATTTGAAGGTCAAGGTCACTGTGACCTTGAATGTAAAAATGTTAAAGTTCTTATTTCATGTTATAACTTTGGTATGCTTGTACCTAGTCTTCAAACTTGAAATAAAGATTGGCCAGTACTAGAAGATGACCACTGGTCATTTCAATGTCATTCATTTGAAGGTCAAGGTCACTGTGACCTTAAATGTTAAAATGTTAAAATTGTTATAACTTTGGTATGCTTGGACATAGAGTCTTCAAACTTGACATGAAGGTTTGCAAGCACACTTAGATGACCACTGGTCATTTCAAGGTCATTCATTCTAAGGTCAAGGTCACTGTGACCTTGAATGTAAAAATGTCTGGATTTCTGTGTAGGTATGTGAAAGCAAAACAATAAATAGTATTATTTCATCTAAGTTTATTTTCTTACATTTGATAATGAAATTGATGGAAACTTCAAACAATATGTTACTAATTTGCTAATAAAAAAATTGAGATCAAACTTTCCTAATTGTCAATTCAAGTTCATATTTGTGACCTTAAATGTTATTGTTGTTCATGTATATGCATGCATTCAAAACATAACACAAGGTTTGCTCATGCCTTGAAAAGTACTTACATTTCATTTTGACCTTTGAACAATATTTCAGTAATTTAAGTATTGCATTGACAAAAACACGAAAGGTACTTTCCTGTCATTTAAATCAAAAATCCGGCTTCAATGCGGTCATCTCCGACCGCGGAACTCTTGTTATTTTTTGTGCCACAATATATTTAATTTTAATTTTTCTGCAACAATATCTTATCATATGACACACAAACACTAAAACGGTATATGAACATGTGTTGAATATACTGTAAACGTATAGAAATTCGTCGGTATGAAATTTCGTGGTTTAATAAAAAAACAACTAATTCGTTGACACGTAATTTCGTGGATTCCAAATTTTTGGAGAAGACTGACCGTCATAACAATTGAACTTTTATTAAAACAACAAGAGTAATAATGAAGCATAATCTGCTAATCTGTGTTGACAGCAAGACTTGAGGTTAATTTGCAATGAAGCATGAAAGTGTTGCCGAGTATTGTCAATTAGAGGGATAAAGCGGCGCACTTGTTTGTCCCCGCTCGCTAATTGCCATAAATGTTGTTTTGACAATATTTGCAATTCTCAGTGCAATCGAGATCCCCTAGTAGTAACAATTGAGAAATAAGGTCCCCAAAATATACGTGTGAAAACCGTTATGTCTCTTTTAACTTTAATTGGCACTAATTGACATATGTGATAAATCTGCAAACTGTTAATTTCACGCATCACCTAGAAGAGAACAATCATTAGCGTACAGATTAAATACATAGTTTGTTTTAAAAGTATTATTACCCAAACACTTATCAAGAAAACAACATATTGCAGGGCTTTCCAAAGGCCATTGAACGATCCCTCGCCGGGGCGCTTGAATTTCGAAATCTGAGTCCCCGGGGCGCTTGAAATTTTCCGATCAGTGTATTTTTCAGTAAATGAAAGTGGAGATTGTCCAAACAAATCAAGGTTTGTCTATCAGTGTATCAATATTCCCTGTTTTAAAAGAGAACTCGGTACCTACATTCACAAGTAATCGCCATAAACACCACATGGGGTAATGGATAATCCACTGCATGACGCGCGTATCGATTATATTAGCCACATTACACAGTCATTTAAATGCTGACAAGGATGTATCTGGTAACTTTCCAGTCGTCAAACTGTGAAGTTCCTCGTCCAATCGGTTACGCCCCCCCCCCCCCCCCCCCCCCCCCCCCCCCCCCCCCCCCGAAAAGTATACTTTTTTCCCCTTTTTGGGGGCAAAATTCCCCCTAAACAAAAAGTGTAATCAAAATAATCAGATGTCTCATGATTATTATATTTCAATTCTATTTTAATTTAATCTTGTCAAACATACTAAATTATGAAATAAGCAATGAATATAGTTCAAACATGTACAAATGTAATAATTAGATAGTAAGTAAAAAATCCCCCAAAAAGGGAAAACGCCGCGAAAATTCCCCCTGCTATGGGTAGTGACCCGCTTCCCTTAAAATGGATTGAGGGCCCTGACAACGTGAATTTCATGCATAATTCCGTCAAAACATTTATTCGACTCGTCAAGTGTTTAAACAAATTATCGTTGAATTTATAACGCAACGGTTTATATTGGTTGAAATCTCAAATGGTAATAATTAAATTTGTAATCCGAAACCCATTCCCTGAAGTCGATGTTAACGCGTTTTTAATCCGAAACACACTTCGAATGTACATGTTACCGCAACGTTAAATAGTTTTGCTTCAAATAAGCAGTGCAAATTTATTGTGTTTTGAATCTTTTTCTCAATTAAAAAGAGCGCAAAAATTATGCAGCATGTACAACGTCGCGTCATTTGCATACAAAAACGTGCGTGTATTGAGCGTTTTAACAAGCACACAACAGGTCAGGGGATTGACGCATGTTCAGAGGCAATATTTCATTAAATCTATAAATAATCACTAAATATTTACCAGAAAGTGATTTATAAAAATGGAATAAACGGGATTATCGGGTAATAAATAGAAACTTGAAAAGAAGTAAGTATATAGTAATAGAGTTGGGTTGAAACAGATGAATTGGGGGAGTCGGGATTACCTATCTGTGCGGGAAAGTTTTAAAACAATTAAACAATATAAAAAAATAAATATTTTTAAATGACTGGGGGATTTTTTTAAGAGTCATAGCTCACCAAATGACGTCTTTTGACGCTGTTTTCTTTGAGTTATAACGCACCACAGAACATGAATTGACACGTTAAATTAAAAAAAAATCAACGTTGGGAGGGGACACCCCTCCCTAACCACACCTAGCAGCCCCGGGGCGCCTGACAAAAATCCTGTGGAAAGCACTGTATTGTATTACCTAGCATAGCTCAATCAAACAATGTCTCTTTCAAAATGGTTGAAAACAGGAACAGTTCAGACACGTCCTCCTACTATAGCATGATTGCCCCGTTGACATTAGGAAACGACCAATTTCGGATTACAAATGTATAAATAATCGTTGGTACTTGAATTCCTGGTTCAGCGGACCAACGAAATCCACGAAAATTCGTACCACATGAAATTTAATGGTTTTACAGTATTGTCCCACACAAAAGGGCATTTTTTTTATCTTGTTAAATCTATGTTACCAGACCACATCTAGCATTGAAATTTTGGCTATTGCTATAAGGAACATTGATGCCCCCATTTCGAAGAAAAGGGGGTATATAGTTTTCGCACTGTCCGTCGGTCGGTTGGTCGGTCGGTCGGTCACACTTCGTGTCCGCTCTCTAATTCAAATAGTTTTCATCCAATCTTTACCAAACTTGGTCAGAAGTTGTATCCAGACAATATCTAGGTCAAGTTCGAATATGGGTCATGCCGGGTCAAAAACTAGGTCACGGGGTCACTTAGTGCATTTCAAGGATTTAGCATGGTGTCCGCTCTTTAATTGAAGTAGTTTTCATCTGATCGTTACTAAACTTGGTCAGAAGTTGTATCAAGACATTATCTAGGTCAAGTTCGAATATGGGTCATGCCGTGTCAAAAACTAGGTCACTGGGTCACTTAGTGCATTTCAAGGATTTAGCATGGTGTCCGCTCTCTGATTGAAGTAGTTTTCATCTGATCTTTACTAAACTTGGTAAGAAGTTGTATCAAGACAATATCTAGGTCAAGTTCGAATATGGGTCATGCCGGGTCAAAAACTAGGTCACGGGGTCACTTAGTGCATTTCAAGGATTAAGCATGTTGTCCGCTCACTAGTTTATGTGGCTTTCTGATTTATTTTGATATTCTAAGACATTTTTATGCCCCAAAGGAGGGAATATAGTGATCGGACTGTCCGTTTGTCTGTCCGTCCGTCTGTCCTTCACACTTTGCGTTTAGATTTCGAAAAATGCTCATAACTTCTATGTCGCTTCTGATAGAAATTTCATATTTGGCATGCATGTGTATATGGACAAGGTCTTTCCATACGCACACAAATTTTGACCCCTGTGACCTTGACCTTGAACTTAGGGTCCGTGTTTAGGTTCGAAATCTGCGTTTAGGATTTGAAAAAAAGCTAATAACTTCTATCAAGCGTTTACACAGTTATACTTTTATGTAGTGACAAAGTTACAGTTGGGGGCATCCGTGTCCTGTGGACACATTTCTTGTTTTTGGTCACTTTATTTTTCGAAAGATTGTATGAAATATTTATTGATTTTGAGTGTTTATAGGCTTGTAATTAACATGTGCACACAGATTTTATGCCCCCGAAGGAGGGCATATAGTGATCGGACTGTCCGTCCGTCCGTCTGTCAGTCACACTTTGCGTTTAGGTTTCAAAAAATGCTCATAACTTCTATGTCGCTTCAGATAGCAATTTCATATTTGGCATGCATATGTATATGGACAAGGCCTTTCCATACTCACACAAATTTTGAGCCCTGTGACCTTGAACTTAGGGTCAGCGTTTAGGTTTCGAAATGGGCGTTTAGGTTTCGAAAATAGCTGTTAAGTTCTATCAAGCGTTATTAGGGGGCATAAGTCATCCTATGGTGTGTGCTGAGTAAAAGTGTAATAGTGAATGTAGCTGCCCTGTTGCAGAATAATGCCCTTGTGTGTATTTAGAGATTGCTTAGTAAAATAGAGGAAATTAATGAAGTCCAGCTTGTAAAGTTTGCCTGTAATATCTAGTAAGCAATTATTGCTTCATGGAATCATGGATTCTGTATTATTATCCCACGCTTTTAAAAGCATGGGTTATTCTATTGGTCTCCGCTTTCTGTAAAAAGTGTTCGGCCACTATCTCCTCCTACACTGTTAGCACTAGAACCTTGAAACTTACACACATGGTAGCTATGAGCATATGTGCGACGGTGACAGTGACGGAATTTTGATTCGACCCCTTGGTCAAAAGTTATGGGTAAATAAATGGGTAAAATGGGTTTAAAAAAAAACTATTTTTACTAACAACATGCGACGCACAAGATAATAACTTTTGACCAAGGGGTCAGATCTAAATTCCCAATAGTGCACCGACAGGCATATGCTCATAGCTACCATGTGTGTAAAATTCAAGGTTCTAGTGCTAATAGTGTAGGGAGAGATAGTGGAGAACCACGCCCAACCACAACTTTAAAATGGGTAAAAAAAAATCATTTTACTAACAACACGCAAGGCACATGATAATAACTTTTGACCCAGGGGTCAGATCAAAATTTCATATAGTGCACCATCGCACATATGCTCATGGCTACCATGTGTGTAAGTTTCAAGGTTATAGGACTAATAGTGTAGGAGGAGATAGTGGACAACCAAGCCCACCCAAAATTTTGTTTTAACATAAATTCTTCATTTATTCACCAACTGACTTCAAATTAATACTGAACATCCCTTATGACAACAAGGTCTATCTCGACCATCCATGTCCACATTACCCACCCCAGGGCCCCACCAACTTGGCCTTGCCCACCCAAAATTGCCTTTTAATATAACATCTATGAGGTGTGGGGATACGCGTCGGCCTCTGCCGCACCATTTCTAGTTCTTTATACCTTCACTTCCAGTCGCTGTGCAGTTCTTAGTCTCAACAAAACGGATGCTATATCTCTGATGATTGAGCCCATGCTGAACGTGCTGCTAGTCGGCTGTGAGACTTCGTGCTTTGCTTGGAGCATTGACAAAATTAAAGAGGAAAAAAACACACATCAGTGAGTTACACTATTCTCGAATGTAAAAATGTTAGTACTTCTTAGCTCGGCTGTTTTCGGAGAAAACCCGAGGTATTGTCATAGCCAGCTCATCGTGTCATGTCGTGTCGTCCGCTGTCCGCGTCGTGCTAAAACCTTAACATTTTGTCAAGGTTTTGAACATTGGCTCTAAAATCAAAGTGCTTCAACCTACAACTTTGAAATTTCATATGTAGCTGCACCTTGATGAGTTCTACATGACACACCCATTTTTGGGTCACTAGGTCAAATGTCAAGGTCACTGTGACCTCTAAAAAAAACAACATCGGACAAGCTTTCATCTATTCAAAACTGCACCCGCAGCTGAGCGTGGCACCCATTATGCGGTGCTCTTGTTAAAATTCTATGTTTACTTTCATTTACATGTTTTTGATAACTGTGTCATAAAATATTTGCAATAAACAAAAAATAGTTTGTGAAGCACTTAAGTTATCTTGATGTATTAATAGTAATATTTAGTGTACTAGTTAGCCGGATTTTTTTCGAAAAAATCTCGGCTTATAGATTGATGTTGTCGGGCGGGCGGGGGGGGCGGGCGGGCGGGCGGGCGGGGTGGCGGCGTGCTCGAAAATGTTAAAGTTCTTATTTCATGGTATAACTTTGGTATGCTTGGACCTAGAGTCTTCAAACTTGACATGAAGGTTGGCCAGGATTAACAGATGACCACTGGTCATTTCAAGGTCATTCATTTGAAGGTCAAGGTCACTGTGACCTTCAATATAAAAAATGTTAAAGTTGTTATAACTTTGGTATGCTTGGACCTAGAGTCTTGAAACTTGACATGAAGGTTGGCCATAACTAGTTAGTAACCACTGGTCATTTCAAGGTCATTCATTTGAAGGTCAAGGTCACTGTGACCTTGAATGTAAAAATGTTAAAGTTCTTATTTCATGGTATAACTTTGGTATGCTTGGACCTAGAGTCTTCAAACTTGACATGAAGGTTGGCCAGGATTAACAGATGACCACTGGTCATTTCAAGGTCATTCATTTGAAGGTGAAGGTCACTGTGACCTTCAATATAAAAATGTTAAAGTTGTTATAACTTTGGTATGCTTGGACCTAGAGTCTTGAAACTTGACATGAAGGTTGGCCAGAACTAGTAAGTAACCACTGGACATTTCAAGGTCATTCATTTGAAGGTCAAGGTCACTGTGACCTTGAATGTAAAAATGTTAAAGTTGTTATAACTTTG
This sequence comes from Dreissena polymorpha, assembly GCF_020536995.1. NCBI lineage: Eukaryota > Metazoa > Mollusca > Bivalvia > Myida > Dreissenidae > Dreissena > Dreissena polymorpha. The sequence goes on from NC_068355.1 coordinate 150,786,848, forward strand.
GTATGCTTGGACCTAGAGTCTTGAAACTTGACATGAAGGTTGGCCAGAACTAGTAAGTAACCACTGGACATTTCAAGGTCATTCATTTGAAGGTCAAGGTCACTGTGACCTTGAATGTAAAAATGTTAAAGTTCTTATTTCATGTTATAACTTTGGTATGCTTGTACCTAGAGTCTTCAAACTTGAAATAAAGATTGGCCAGTACTAGAAGATGACCACTGGTCATTTCAATGTCATTCATTTGAAGGTCAAGGTCACTGTGACCTTAAATGTTAAAATGTTAAAATTGTTATAACTTTGGTATGCTTGGACATAGAGTCTTCAAACTTGACATGAAGGTTTGCAAGCACACTTAGATGACCACTGGTCATTTCAAGGTCATTCATTCTAAGGTCAAGGTCACTGTGACCTTGAATGTAAAAATGTTAAAGTTCTTATAACTTTGGTAGGTAAAAATGTTAAAGTTCTTATTCCATGTTATAACTTTGGTATGCTTGTACCTAGAGTCTTCAAACTTGACATAAAGGTTGGCCAGTACTAGAAGATCACCACTGCTCATTTCAATGTCATTCATTTGAAGGTCAAGGTCACTGTGACCTTCAATGTTAAAATGTTAAAATTGTTATAACTTTGGTATGCTTGGACCTAGAATCTCAAACTTGACGTAAAGGTTTGCAAGCACACTTAGATGACCACTGGTCATTTCAAGGTCATTCATTTGAAGGTCGAGGTCACTGTGACCTTGGATGTAAATATGTTAAAGTTGTTAATACTTTGGTATGCTTAGACCTAGAGTCTTCAAACTTGATATGAAGGTTGGCCAGAACTAGTAGATGACCACTGGTCATTTTAAGGTCAAGGTCACCGTGACCTTGAATGTAAAAATGTTAAAAAATAAAAAAATTGAGATCAAACTTTCCTAATTGTCAATTCAAGTTCATATTTGTGACCTTAAATGTTATTGTTGTTCATGTATATGCATGCATTCAAAACATAACACAAGGTTTTCTCATGCCTTGAAAAGTACTTACATTTCATTTTGACCTTTGAACAATATTTCAGTAATTTAAGTATTGCATTGACAAAAACACGAAAGGTACTTTCCTGTCATTTAAATAAAAAATCCGGCTTCAATGCGGTCATCTCCGACCGCGGAACTCTTGTAATATGTTTTCTTTTTATGCTTTAACCAAATTTTACATTTAAATATAGTATGGTATTTGCCCAGTATAAATTATAAAGCAGCCAATCTATCCCCACCATCACTTTGCAAATTAGATGAAATATTTTCAAGTCAACTATGACTGGCAGGTTGGTTTTACAAACATTACGTTTTTGGCCCATAACGTAAGTTTGCTCTATATAATCTTGATGAAATTTGGGATTTACATCAAGACCTAGCTTGGGGGGCTTATTTGCGACTTGTGGGGTCATGTGTACTGTGATTGAAAATAGAAAAACTTTAGCTTGGATGAAGATGAAGCTAACATGATCACAATGCTAGGGATATCATACGGGCAAGTTGGATGAGGTCAATGGCACTATTTCTCAAAATGTTTAAAGTTTCTGCATAAAACTTGAGTTCGGAACAAGATATTTAGGTGAAATTTTTGTGCAAGTAGCTGCCATGTATTCTTATCTTCGGATTTCCATTTAGGCTTAGTTATATAAAGATCAAGGTCATTGTTTATAAAAAATTGTCTCGCTCAATATCTTTGCTTGGGATGCAGCTGCTTTTTATATTGTGTGTGTAAGTAGCTACATGTATGCCTAGTATTTGAGTACATATGAGATCAGTTGGGTCAAGTTCAAGGTAATTGTTTGGTTGTAGTTTATAGCTTTGCATTTTGTTTTTAGTTAGGATAATAAGCAGACATTGCTTGGGACTGAACATTTATTTAAATTAAAATAATATCCAAAACTTTGAAAACAAGGTTTCATGTAGAAAAGAAAAGACAAGGAACAACTTAACTTATTCATGTACTGGAGTTTTTTTATTTATATTTTAATTTCATGTAAAAGGTTGCACAATGATTTCTGTTTCATTTTAAGGCCTGCACACTATGAGTTTGTCCATCCAAAACAGGGAGAGGAAGATAACAATGGGCCGACGGTGGATGGCCTCGTTGCACTTCCTAACAGCTGTGTAGGTGAGTAAGTGGACAAAATTGGAACTTATTATGCCCCCCCAAAAAATTTTGGGGGGAGTATATAGTCGCCGCTTCGTCTGTCCGTCCGTCCGCCCATGTGTCCGTCCTTGCACAATTTTTGTCAGGGCTATTTCTCAGCAACTAATGACCGGAATTCAATGAAACTTTATGGGAAGCTTCACTACCAAGAGGAGATGTGCATATTATCAGTGGTTTGTGGTCGGATGATTTGTCACAGAGTTATGGCCCTTTGAAATTTTCCATTAACTGTACATATAGTGCAATTCTTGTCCCGGCTATTTCTCAGCAACTAATGACCGGAATTCAATGAAATTTTATGGGAAGCTTCACTACCAAGAGGAGATGTGCATATTATCAGCAGTTTGTGGTCGGATGATTTTTCACAGAGTTATGGCCCTTTGAAATTTTATATAAAAATATTCTTGTCCCCCCAACTACTGTGCCCTCAAGATGTTTCCTTTTATCTGAATATATAGTGCAATATTGTGACAAAAAAACTTTGTGGAGCATCACACGTCTCCGACGGTTTCTTATTTATTTTATGCCTCCGGATTGAATGATGCATGCATGTGTATCTCATGGAGCTGCACATTTTGAGTGGTGAAAGGTCAAGGTCAAAGATCAAAGGTAAAAAAAAAAAATTCAAAGCGGCGCGTTAAGGGGCATTGTATTTCTGACAAACACATCTCTTGTTTTAATTTTTAAACCTGGAAGATTTTTATAAAGTGGAATAATAGTATATATGGTATTAGAAGCATACAATGAAGGTAAAAACACACACTTACCAAGTACTTATGTTTATTGTCCCCTACTGGTTTCACCGGATGGTTTGCGCTCTATGCGTCTGTCTGTGAGTCTGTCACACTTTGCTGGATCCTGCGATTACTTTAAAAGTTCTTCATATTTTTCATGAAACTTGAAACATGGATAGATGGCAATATGGACATTATGCATGTCATTTCATTTGTTTATATGTCAAAAATTCTGGTTGCTATGGCAACAAATAGACTAGAAATACTGCTGAAAATGGTGGTTTTCTGGATCCTGCGATAACTTTAAAAGTTCTTCATATTTTTTCATTAAACTTGAAACATGGATAGATTGCAATATGGACATTACGCACGTCATTTCATTTTGTTCCTATGTAAAAAATTCTGGTTGCTATGGCAACAAATATAATAAAAAATTCTGACAATGGTTGAGCCGGTAGGGGACATATATTTCTTGGCAATATTCTTGTTATATTTATATTTTATAGTAATATTATTTATAAATGTAACGGCTTCCACATAATTAAGTTAAATGTATGTTATCGTTATATGATCTTTAATGGAACGGCTTCCACATTATTAAGTTTAATGTATAATTATTTTATCGTCATATACGTTTCATAAACATAATTATGTTTTGTTGGTTGTGTTGCTTTTGATATTAAAACAATGTTTTTCTACTCTTATAAATTATCTTAGTTTCAAATAAGAAATAGTTTTAAACTAAATTGTATTGAATAGAAATGGTTGTCAAAGTAAATGACGTCAAGCTTTTAAAATAGTTTTTCCCCAAACATATTCTAATCTATTTTATTTTATTTTTTGCCTGTCATGTCAGCCAGCAAATGTGTAGGCCACTTAACGCTGTATTTATGGGACTTGGGGAGCCACGTGGGAAAGATTTCCCATTCCAAATGTCGGCAAGTGATAGTTGAGCCGCTAGCGTTTCTGCAATACCGAAAGATTGAAGTAGATTACCTCTACCTGAGCGCTAACAGAGGTGAGCATACCTACGTAGAGCTGTCTCCTTTGTGTAGTGGTGTCGGCCTTGTTATTTATCATTTAGTGGTTTGACCCATAATCTTGAGCCTTCACAAAATCTTGATAAGGACACAAAGAGCTGATTCTTTATAGATATCAGTCTTGAGGGTGTCTCTACTAACCCAGTACTTTTGACACAATGTAGCAAAAATAAATATGCTAAGATAAAAATTGTCAAGTAAATTGTTTACTTGTGTAGATTATGGTGCATTTTTCGCTAGACATTTTTTAAATAGAAAAAATTGTAGCTTTCAATAATATGTAAAATTTAAATTGTTAACAAAATTGATTACCTCTGTTTATTATGGACCTTTTTTGATAGACATTTAAAATAAAGAATTTAAACAGATATCCTCTGATAAGTGTATCCAGCGATTAAGGAAACAAGTAAAAGAATTTCTATATTATTGCAAACAATACATCAGCAAACAATTTACCCTCAAAGATTTTTTTATTCCTGTTAGATCCATGTCAAAATATATTTTGCACAGATTGTTCCATGCAACATTTTCTGAGAATCTAGAACAAAGTAAAAGACTTGTCTTAAAAATAAATCAAATATATGAAAGTGTTGTGTTAACACTAGCTCAGTTGTCTGCCAGGGCCCTCAATCTATGATTATTTTTTTTTTAAGGTGTGTCTCATCATTATTATATCTAAATTCTATTTCAATTTAATCTTGTGAAACAAACTTAATTATGAAAAAAGAAATGAATATAGTGCAAACATGTACAAATGTAATAATGAGAAAAAATCCCCCAAAAAGGGAAACGCCGCGAAAAATTCCCCCTCATGAGGGTAGCAAACCCGCTTCCCCTAAAATGGATTGAGGGCCCTGTCTGCCTCACTTTGCAATTTATGTGGAAGTTAAATGAAGAGGACCGAAACAAAATTAATATATTAGGGATACATTTGGATTTTTTCAGTTTAAGTAAGATTTTGAAAGGTAATTATTATTTTTTTATCATTTTGGTCCTGTCTGTATTTATTTTCAAGTGTGGTAATACACGTAAAACAAAATACTCAGAGCGTATGCGTGTTACTTCATCCCGAAAGCGGCGTTCTTAATGTTAACAAAGCGATTGCAATCAGATGACTCTTGATATAACAGAATCATACAATATATTGCATCCCAAATGCAATGATATAGACATTTTAACTCAACAGACTATTTCCTTTTACTGTTCATGTATTTATATCCAGCTTTACTCCAACATCCTATGCCTTTTATGTTTCAGGGATGTTGTGTGTGGGAGATGATGTTGGTAGGATGTACATTTACCAACTGGAGTCAGTGTGCAAGGACAAGAAACCAGATAAAAAGCTCCTTCAGCCTTTGATGGTGGGTGTATTGGTTTTCTCCTGTTATGCTGTTTGAACTTCCTAGTTTGGAAATTGTACATTATGACTAACATCATGGGAAAAATGGTCTTACGTCATATGGGGCTAGTGAAGCTCCATCCTTGCTGTCTGGTAAGGAGCAACACTCTCTGTTATTGTGACCATAAAACCTTGAGTGACTATAGCAGATACGGTAGCCGTATAGCAGATATGGTAGCCGTATAGCAGATATGGTAGCCCTATAGCAGATATGGTAGCCATATAGCAGATATGGTAGCCATATAGCAGATATGGTAGCCATTTAGCAGATATGGTAGCCGTATAGCAGATATGGTAGCCGTATAGCAGATACGGTAGCCGTATAGCAGATACGGTAGCCGTATAGCAGATACGGTAGCCGTATAGCAGATACGGTAGCCGTATAGCATATACGGTAGCCGTATAGCAGATACGGTAGCCGTATAGCAGATATGGTAGCCGTAATTATACAGTAAACCATATTGCGCAGGCTAGTCTCCAGCTACTATGGCTGCATATGTCATCAGACCTATTTTTGCATTAAGCAGCTCTTATGTCATAAAAGTCCCTTTGGCCTATGTTTTGAGGTGCTTAAAATGCATTTTAATTGTTTATTTAATTACAAGAAGTTTGTTGTAATGTGCTTTATGTTTGCTATATTTTGTGAGATGTGTACGTCGTTAATTCGTAATTCAAATACAAAAACATACATCTAAAACTATTAATTAGGATCACAATCATGTTAACATCAGTAAATGTCTCATGTTGTATTTGTAATGTGTTTTTTATTTAAAATTCCAGGTGTTGGAGTACCCTGACCTTGTGATTGACAAACAGTTTACAGGCAAGATGAAGGATTTGGAGATAGGCAAGCAGGTAAGGGCACCTAACTCTGCCTTGTCCAGTCGGGTACTCAACAGTCACTCACTATTGTTATCCTTACACTTGGTTATTGGGAAAACAAAGTTGCACTGAAATTTTCTTTCATAGCAATAAATATTTCTAACAATTTTTATGCCGTCAAAGGTGGGCATATAGTGATCACATTTCCGTCTGTCTGTCTGTCTGTCCGTCCGTCACACTTTTGCGTTTAGGTTTCGAAAAATGCTCATAACTTCTATGTCGCTTCAGATGTAACCTTCATATTTGGTATTCATGTGTATATGGACACGGCCTTTCTATACGCACATACATTTTTCCCTCTTTGACCTTGAATTAAGAGTCGGAGTTTAGGTTTCAAAATCTGCGTAAGGTTTCGAAAAAGCGTTTTTCGGGGGCATATGTCTTCCTATGGAGACAGCTCTAGTTAATTCAAACATTTTGTACTTTGTTTTGTTAAGGTACTTTTAACTCTGGTGTTTTTATATATTTTGACAACACGTATTATATGCTGTTTTTGTTGTGTAAAAAAGGGGTAGGGGATAGAAACTTAAGCATGTTTCATGACTGTACAAGTTCAGTGTATATTTCACCTTTTAGCCTGTTGTGAATTGCGTTGCCATATCGTCCAGTAAGGAGTACCTGGCCTGTGGTACAGACAACAATGTCGTCTGCATATGGAGACTGATGTAGCAACAATGACCAAATTAGCATGACAAGAGTGGAGAAGAGTGTTACATGACATTGAAACATTTTGCTGAAGATTTTTTAAGTTTCTTTTATACCAATGTTGGACATGAATGTTGGTTGTTACTCATAGTGTTATGAAGTATTAGACGATGTTAACACTATCCACTGAAGATTCTTTCAGTTTCTTGTTGCCAATGTTACACATGAATTTGTGTTTATAAGTTGTATGGGTGTAAAAAGAAATGTCAAGAACAAAATGAGTGTTTTTTCCATGCTACAGTTCCCCTTGGAGCCTGTAAGTGGGTTGTATTGATGATAGTGTGCCAGCATTTCTAGTCAGGATGTGTTCAGTTAATTGATCATAGTACACTCATGGTTACTCATGGTTGTCTGATTAGTGAGTTTGACTTTGTTAGGATAGAGCAATTTATTATTAGTATTATAGGCAAGTAGCATTTTAAATATGTTTCATGTTTTCATCTTTTGAATTTTATGCGATATTCTGAGTTCCGTTTTAATAGCATGTAATGGTATATAGCATTACAAATTGTTATACATTTAATTACCTTTCTCTTTTTATGTTTTTATTTCATAGTTTTGCTTTCCTTGTTTTCTTACCTAAAATCTTTCTGATTTTGACATCTTAAATGCATATAGTGTATACTGTTTTAAACGAGTTGTTATCTCGCTATTGTAGCTTTGTACATATGTTTTATATTCAATGATTTTAATGTTGTTAATGAATGTAAACAGTTTTAAGTGTAAAATGTTCAAACATTCCAGGAATATTTTTTTTTAATTGAAGCGAAATTACTGAGAGTGAATTAACTTGTTCAAGATTTTACTATTGAGTGACTGTCATGTTTTTTACCTGACATGAAAATGTTGCTCAAAAATTGTTTTGGCTGGATGTAGGTCTGTCTGTTGATAGACCAGGTCGTTTCCAAACAATAACTTGTGAATAGATTGACCAACGGGCTTGATACTTCCCATGTGCATTGGCCTTTGCCAGTTGATGTCTCCTAGTGAAATTGGGGTCACTCTGTCAAAGGTCACTGTCACACCAATAATGAAAATTGTTTCAGATCAATAACCTGTGAACTGAGGGACTAATTGGCTTGATACTTCCCATTTGTATTCGCCAGTAGATGGCCCCTATTAAAATTGGGGTCACTAGGTCAAAGTCACTGTCATATTTGGTGTGAAATTGTTTTCAAGCAATCACTTGCAAATGATTCACTGATCTGATTGATACTTCCCATTTGCATTGGACCATAGATGGCCCCTAATGGAATTGGGGTTACTAGGTCAAGGTCACTGTCACACTTAGTGGGAAATCATTTCTAATCAATAACTGGTCAACTGATCCATGAATTGGCTTGATACTTTCCATGTGCATTGGTCTTTAACAGTAGATGACCCATATTAAAATTGGGGTCACTTAGTCAAATGTCAAGGTCACTTTCACAATAATTGTGAAAATTCTTTCTTATTAATAAATTGTCAAAGAATTTACCGCTTGGCTTTATACTTCACATGTTGATTTGCCTTGAACAGTAGATGACCCCTATTGAAGTTTGGGTCTTTAGTTCAAAGGTCAAGGTCACTGTGACTATCATAAGTGTTAATTTGGTTTCCACTCGATTTGTCATTAAAGGATTGAGTGATGGGCCTCATACTTTGCAGATGCAATGACCTTGAGCAGTAGATAATCCTTATTGAAATTTAGGTAAATGATCAAAGTCTTTGTGACAATGTCCTGTGTTGGTAGGGGTGTGGGACAACTGTCTCCGACTGACCATCTCTTGTTCATGTTGATAATGCAGAGCTCCATTGTGTTTGGAACCATTATGTTTTTATGTCTTTAAAGATGCAAAACAGCTGTTTATTAGTTTTTAAATATGAGGCCTTGGAATTGTCTTTAAGAGAGAAATGTATACAATGTATTTCTTGGCTCTTGCACTGTAAAGATATGACCTCACAAACACAAAGTGGAAGCCAGAAAGCATTCACATTTGTACGTCGCATAACTTGTGTTTTCACTTCCTCGTTATCTACTGTTTGCATCTCACTTTAGAGTTAATGTGTAGGTGAGTGTAAATACATTATTGTTTGCGACAATGGTTGTGGGCAAAATAAAGGCCCTTTGTTCTACTAAAGAATATTTCGATCAAAAATTGTGTGTTTCAACTCAATGTGTTCCCACATATTAGGACTAAGACGCAGTCTCTTACACAAACTTTTTCTGTGCTTTTACCAGCCCATGTCTCATATGTCAATGGGTATTTTTTTAATATGTGTTAAAATAGGTCTTTTCACTGTTTGACATGTCTTTCAACTTTTGTCCACCTGTCGTTAAACTTTGGGTTAGCCCTCCTGCTGACGTTAAATTAAATACTGCCGACAGGGAATGACAATTCATCGACAGTTCCTGTGTGCTTTTGTCTTGAAGAATTCCACTGTATTTCTTTTTCAAGAACTGTTTGATCATCTTCTGCTCTTGTGACCTTTGGTTGATGAATATTTCAAACGGACTTTGGCAAACAAGAGGAGTTTCAATTTTCCACTCCGAAAGCACATTAAATGATTTTGTGGACAATGGCTTTGTTTGAGGTGTACCAAAGCAACGTCGACATGTTTCATCAGTATCTTCAAAGCTAGAATCTGTGTCACAATTATAAGATTTCCAATAATACAAAACAGATTCCTTCAGTCTTTCGGACAGAAAATCATCTCGCAATTTAAAACGCATGTATTCCCCTGAAGATTCTTTATACTTTTTTATAGATCCAGAAAAGAACACAAATTCTGAACACGTTTCCTTGTGGTTTGTTTTTACATATGATGATATTATAGTCTTAATATCAGGAATGAAAGCCTGGCTGCCTTCTGAAATGTCTGCATAAACATATAATGACTTATCATGCGTACAGTGACTGGTACAATCAGGCAATACAATTGCATTCAAAAAGCTCTGGTCAGGCATTGCATTCATCACTTGTGACTCAATAATAGAAGGACTGTGTTTTTTTCCTCCGATACATATTTGCTCACCCATTTCAGCAGGTTCCCGTCACTTTCTTCTTTCAAAAATTTCATTTCTTGACTGCTCCATTATCGTCCCTGCAAGTTGGTGCGCCTGTTGCATTTGGGATAAGAATTTAGTTTTTTCATAATTGTTGTCTCAGATGAATCACTTTCAATTTTAAAATCTCAATCTCTCATAAAATGCAATTCAAAGAAACATTTTCCTACAGCTTTCTTCAGTAAACTCATTTTTAGCGAGGCTGTTTTCGGAGAAAACCCGAGCTATTGTCATAGCCAGCTCGCCATCCGACGTCCACCGCAGGCGTCGTGCTCAAACCTTAACATGGGCCATAACTTTTTATATATTGAAGATGGTACCTTGATATTTGGCATGCATGTGTATCTCATGGAGCTGCACATTTTGAGTGGTAAAATTTCAAGGTGAACATCATCCTTCAAGGTCTAGGGTGCAAAAAACAAAGTCAAGGGAAGTAATAAGCTTTAAATGGACATAGTTATCTGAACTGCCCACGTATATATTTTTGTTAAATAAATCAAAGCGGCGCAGTAGGCGGCATTGTGTTTCTGACAAACACATTGTTGTAAAAGGTCAAGGTCATCCTTTACGGTCTACGGTAAAAAATACAGATTTAAGGGAAGTAAAAGCTTTAAAAAGGGAGTAATTTATTCAATATTTAACATAGCCACTTTATTTATTTGGCATGCATGTGTATCTCATGGAGCTGCACATTTTGAGTGGTGAATCTACAGTCACGGTAGTGGCTTTTAATTATTTGCTACTAAAAATAGAGATTTGTTACAGACAATTATTTTCAAGGGAAGTAATTTATATAATTATAAATCTCATATTATATATTTCCTTACCAAGAATTGAAGTTTTTTTACAGTTACTGTACAGATTTATTATTTTGATTATTTATAACTCTCCATGATTGATTTGTCAAAGTTTTTTTTTAAATGATATAATTATAATTTCTTTGATGGTCATAACATACCTGTGGACTTATGTCCATAGATACATGATCAACTCTGGCTATGATCTCTTTTAAACCACAGGCCTTGGTTGTCAGTGATGTCTGACATGGTCTTATTGACTGTGAGACCATCCCCACTCTGCCCCCCCCCCCCCCCCCCCTGTTGGAATCGACAAAATTCAAGGGAAGTAATAACCTTTAAAGGGAGATGATTTCTATACCTGCCAAATGATAAATAGAAATTTTATTTCAATGCGGCGCAGTAGGGAGCATTGTGTTTCTGACAAACACGTCTCTTGTTGGGTCACTAGGTCAAAGGTCAAGGTCACTGTGACCTCTTAAAAAAAACAAAAACTGACAAGCTTTCGCAGCCGAGCGTGGCAACCGTTATGCGGTGCTCTTGTTGTAAAATGAATTTAATGTTGAAATGTAACTTCTCAATTTTAAGTTCCGACAAAAGGACTTTAGATAGAAAATCAGCATAAGCTATATGTTTGGATATCTCTTTTGTAGATGTAATGGAGGTTTCCTCTGACTGTTTAACTAATATCCCCCGAATTTCCTTCGTTACCTGTCTACGCACTTCATAAGTGTTGCGATATGACATACAGTATTGCACTAAGTCTCCAGTTTAAATGAAGATTTTCCTTCAACACTTTTTACACTGTGATCTTTTCCTTTCAACCAACTGAAAATGTTGCCACTTTTAATTGCTGGTTTATCTCCACACTTATTGCTTTTCAGAAATGCTTTGAACTCATCAAAGGTAATATATTCTTAATCATTTTCGTCAAAGACTATTGTAAGTTTCCTCACTGATGGAATATGAAAAGTCATCTTGGTTTTCAATCTGAAAGAGTGAAAAAAACTGTCTCTTAAAATCATTAAAATCATTTAACTTCTATAAGTTTTCATTTCAGTCATTTCATATTACGTTTTCGGTGTTTGTTACATGTCAAGTTTAAAATCTAACAAAGGTGAGCATAAGTTTATTTTACGAACAAATTTCAAGCTTACCTGTTTTATACATATCCAAAAGATCAAAATACATTTTTTAGTTGGCAATTTATATTTATCACAAACACCATAAAGCAACTTCATTGTCACAAGTCTTGATGTATCACAGACACCATAAAGCAACTTCATTGTCACAAGTCTTGATGCTCTGAAGCAACTTCATTGTCACAAGTCTTGATGCTCTGAAGCAACTTCATTGTCACAAGTCTTGATGCTCGGGGAAGACACTTCACATGCTGAGCTTGTTTTTTTTCAGCACAAATTTAAAGAAAAAATCGTCACACTTGCTGACTAGTTTCTGACAAAAGTCATTATCCCTGGACAGAGTTGCCACCACACTTTCAACAGATGTGTAGACAAACAGGTCACATGATTGCACATCATGTACATACATCTGAAGCTGGATTTGTGTGTAGTATCTATGGCTGCTTTTTAATTCACCTTCCTTATTTAAACAAAAGTCTTTGTCCTTAATGTCTTGATTTTTTTCTCCCTATGTTTATATGGGCACTTGTGGGAGCGTTCTTTAGATCTCCCCAAAAGACACCATGTACTGGTACTAGGCCCAGGAAAAGGACTCGAGAGCGTTTATATAAGCCTTAGGCTTTCAATTTAATCGAGCTAAAATAAATAGGTTTAAACTATTTGGGCACTTAATCTCTAACAGTCTGTTTGGGCAACAGGCACATTTTACTACCCAATCAACAGACACGGCAATAAATGGTTTCTCTTGATGAACCAGCAGACCTGCAGTCATGACATTCAAATACTGGTGATTCCCCTTCTGCTGTTGAACATACTCATGTCTTGCCTTTTCTTCATTGTTATTTCCCATTTCACCGCCGCTTTCCCAGACAAATTGTAACACTTGCTTCCTGTTATATGCCTAACCAGATTATCTGTGTTTGAAGATACCTTGATGACGAAAACATCATGGGCTTTCATGCCAGTTATCTGCTCTTTTCTATGCTCAAACAATCGTGGACAAACAGACTGTCCACGTGTCTCCTTCATTTATAATGACTCCAAAATAGATTTATTACACATGTAATTAATAGTCTCAAAACAGGTATAACACAATAAAGACAGTAAATAAAATATAAAGAAAGCGTCATATAATCCCATAAGTAAGAAGGAAATGTCGGACATTTACTAAACAGGTCTTACTCAAAATATGTGCTTTACCCCACCCACTCAGTTGTTAAGGTTGTAATTAATACAAAACATTGCAAAAGGTTCTTAATTCACAAAGATCTTTTCGTAATGATGAAAATATCTGTAAGCTTTTAGTGACTTGTATGCTTTCAGCGACTCTGGTAAACGATCCCGGCGATTTAATTAAATATGCCCAGATGTCAATGTAGTCGATTTCAGGCCACAGTGAAGGATCGTCTTTCCAATCATTCTTCAGAGTGTACGGGTCAGACAAGATGTTCTGACCATAATTATACATTAACTTTATAACAAATCGTTGTTTGGCCTCTGGGTTCAATTTTTTTACGTAATCTGACAGCTGTATATCCGGTGATAATGGAGCGATTCTCTTCAACGCCATGTCGGCCATTTTCATTGTTGTTTTTTTTGCCCACCAGCTTACTGCGCATGCGCAAGATGCGAATCTTTTATTTGTAAGCTTAATGACCCCTATTAAACTGGTCGATAACTCTCTGAAACATGTTGCAGCAGATTTAGATCTCGCCAGAGATAACACCTGGGTTTATTTATTTTCGCCAAGCAGGCTGTGATCAGCCTGGCAGGGAAGTGTGCATAATGACCATACACACAGAACAGTTAACACTGATTAGTTATGCTGATAAGCGATGGCTAAAATCTACACTTTCTGGGAGTAACTTGGTAGGGCTGAGTAGTTAATTCAGACATGTCAAATTTTCTTTCCAAAAATTACATGATTAAGGGCCATAATCAGGTTTTAACCGCTTAAAAATCCAATCATCAAAAAGAGGCTTCAGTTGAAATAAATCACCAACTGCTTATACTGAGTTATCCAGCTAGACCTTAACAAGTGTCTTGTTCTCATAAGGAAGTAGTCCAAGTCTGAATTGATTATCTATGGTAGTATTCAAATTATTGAACTTATTAAAAATATTACCCTAAAGTCTAAATTAAAAAGGGGCATAACTCTAACAATAATGCTGACAGAGTTATGCACCATGACCTACACTATTGTCTTGTTGCCATAAAGAAGTACCGGTATTCCAAGTTTGAGTTCATTATCGTTGAAAGTGTTTTAAGTTATTTGACTTGTAAAAAACTTTAACAAACGCCGGAGCGAGTAGTATAGCTCTCATTTTTCTTTGAAAAGTCGAGCTAAAAAAGTGATTTCAGCCCTGCGAGTTTTGTCTTTTTGTCCACAAAAGAATAGAGTAATGGATTTCTGTATGCAGACAGGGGGCCTTTGCTCCTTAGACACATATTTCAGTTAATATTGGTTTTACTGGTATGTTTTAAGTCTTGTTTTGTATTAAATTGTACTGAGTTGATAACTGTTCATCAATTCCCAACCAAAGAGTGTGGCTTTAAATTTATGAACCAGAATGTATGCAACATTATTAAGGTTACGTAAAATACAGGAAACTCTGTATAAGCTAATTTTGCTACCTCTTGTTTAGTTTAATTTCAATAAACAATCCATGTATCTGTCCATACTGCGGCCATAATGCTGCAATGAATCAAATTTTGAGTAAAATATGTGATAGTGTGTAAATATCATATATTTTTGTATTCATTTATTTTGAGACTTGTTTGCTTACCTGGTACGGATTATTGTTTGCTGTATGTTAAATTAATATGTACATAACGTTTATTTTGGGCAAAAAATACAATAACAATTTCATCATCGTGTTGTTTTGTAATGTGAGTAAACTGCTTTTGTAATGTGAGTAAACTGCTTTGATCTTAGCATCTATTAATTCCAACTTGAAAGTTACCTCTAGTTGATGATACCAGCATGTTTTCGAACTACAACTCAGTACATAAAAATACATTAAGCCCTGGTCAGATTGTACGAGTGTTCTACACGACAGGTACTTCAAACAATGTAAAGCTTGTTGAATGACTTAACCCACGTGTGTGCTTCTAAGTTGGTGTCCATCTGCTCCATAGGCTGCATTAGGTGAGAATCCGGAGTGTTTCAAGCACTCCTTACTTATTAATTTACTAGTCTAGCGAAAGGTTTGAACGGGCTTCGAAAGACCACTGCAATTTCTAGCCATTTTGTTTTAACTGAAAGTTATAAAAACAAGAGGGCCTGAAAGGCCCAAAGTCGCTCACCTGAGATAACAAGATTATATTGTTGGGACAAATCTACTGACCAAGTTTCGTTAAGATCGGAAAATAAATGTGGCCTCTAGAGTGTTAACAAGGTTTTACTACAGCCATATAAGGAAAAATGCCCCGCCCCCTAGCAGCCATGTTTTTCAACAAACCGGCATCAATTTTTAACTCGTCTAAGAATTGTGCTCAGGTGAGCTAAAAATATGTGGTCATGGTGTATTTTTAGGAAAACCCTTCTGTACAGTGTGGCGACCACCAACCAAACTTAAATTGGCCCTGAACAGAGATTAAAGCCGCATCGCTAACAAAAGAAGTAAATGGAAAAAGCTGTGCTAACCGTACAGCAATTACTTGACCGATTGTCAATCAACTGGAATTGTGGCTAGTGAAATATCTGCTTGAAAAACACATGCAACTAGCTGTATTTGAACCAATGGTAGGTTATTTTGGTGAAATGACGTCGACATCGTCAAAATACGTAACGTCAGTGAAGCTCGCAAATGCTCCATTGGTCATTGTTGGTTGGGTACTACTTACATGTACCCCGGGTACTCTTAAGTATACTTACATGTACCCCTGGTATGGTAAATATACTAAAAGGAACCAGGCAATTTTAACGCTAAATCAGTCATTGTCAGCTTAAAAAAAAAAAAATATCACAATTATCAATTTCCTATTAAATAGCCTCAATATTATCGAAACTCTCACTTTTTTTAAAATTTCTATTTGTTTAAAATAAACAATATCGTTTAAGGCGATTGGTAGCGAGTTTTATGATATCGGATTTTGGGCGTGAACACAACTCGGGTACAGTCTTAATATCCACCGGGTACATTTAAGTATATTTCCCGTACCCGAGGTACATGTACGTATACTTAAGAGTACCTGGGGTACAAGTTGTACCCAAGTTGTTTTCATCCAATCCTCCCCAAACTTGGTCAGATGTTGTATCTAGATGATGTCTAGGTCAAGTTTGAAAATGGGTAATGCCGGGTCAAAAACTAGGTCACGGGGTCACTTAGTACGTTTTACACATTCAGCATGGTGTCCACTCTCTAATTCAAGTAGTTTTCATACGATCTTCAACACACTTAGTCCGAAGTTGTAACTAGATGATGTGTAGGTCAAGTTCAAACATGGGCCATGCCGGGTCAAAACCTAGGTCATGGGGTCACTTAGTGCGTTTTAAACATTGAGCATGGTTTCTGCTGTTTTTTATGAAGACAACATGCAAAAATGTCGGTGTCAATGCTGCATGTGGGGGTATTCGTCAGTTGTCACGTCATGTTATGTATTGACCTAAGGTGATCAAGTTTCAAACTCGGCCAAGATATCATTAGGACATGTGTTCTGACCAAGTTTCAAGAAGATTGGACAATAAAGGTGGCCTCTCGAGTATTCCAAAGGTTAAGATGCACAAAGGACAAAAGAACTAAACAACAAAGGCAAAACAGACGACAAAGCTAAAACCACATAACACGTTTATCAATAAATTCATTGCAGTGCATATAACAATGACATGCATAAAACATAAGATCAGTTGCATAGTGTCTCTGTGTTAGGACATGTTCCACTGTTCCTGCTCCAGCGGGTCATCATTTTCAAGGAAACCGTCGCCATAGTAATCTTCATCCCAATCATCATCAATGTCCACATTATCTGGTTGATATGCTGAAAAGAGTCATGCAGAAAATTACTCACTTATGGATACGGATGATTTATTTTCATTTATACTGTATCTGCTGTCTTAAACTAGAGCTTCATCACAAAAATGACATATACCCCCACATGCTGCATTGACACAGAATATTTTGCATGTTGTCTTCACACAAAAACAGCGGACAACATGCTGAATGTTTAAAACGCACCAAGTGACCCAATGACCTAGTTTTTGATCTGGCATGACCCATATTCGAACTTGACCTAGACATCATCTAGATACAACATCTGACTAAGTGTGGTGAAGATCCGATGAAATCAAATTGAATTAGAGAGCGGACACTTAATAGGGACCGACAGACAGACAGACAAGCTCACTCCTATATATATCCCCTAAACTTCGTTTGTGGGGGTATAATAACACATGCAGTGAGAATTGATATAGCCAATTAAGACAATGCACAAACAATAATAAATGGTAGGATTGTGAAACACTATGTCCCAATATCTTTGACCTTGAATGATGATCTTGACCTTTCACCACTCACAATGTGCAGCTCCATGAAATACACATACATGCCAAATATCAAGCTGCTATCTTCAATACTGCTAAAGTGTACATTAAATTAGTGATTTTGACCCATATATTTGACCTTTGACCTTGAAGGATGACATTGACCTTGACCTTTTACCACTCAAAATGTGCAGCTCTATGAAATACACATGCATGCCAAATATGAAGATGCTATCTTCAATACTGCAAAAGTTTGCACAAACAAACACACAAACCAACCAACAGACAGGGCAAAACAATATGTCCCCCACCATAGTGGTGACAACTTCTTATTGGTCAACAGCCTCACTTGTTATATCAAAGGGGGTAGCAAATACACATTGTGCCACTCCCAGTCAAAACACAAGTCTAATGCTTCATCTAAGTCTGAAGCTCAATTAGTAAAGATCTATAAATAAGCACTTGTTCATTGCTCTCTCAAAGGTATTCACATCATGGGTTTGGTCTAAAAATGGAACAAAAATATATAATGTCCTCGTTCCGAGTTTTATGTGACCTTCTGGTATGATGCAATATGTATCAAAGGAAACAACCATAACCTTAAAATTCAGGAAAAATAGAAAGTTTGAACTTCAGCTGCAACAGCAGAATACCTGGTTTTGAATTATGCTTACTGCTTATACCATGATCATATGAG
Organism: Dreissena polymorpha; assembly: GCF_020536995.1. NCBI lineage: Eukaryota > Metazoa > Mollusca > Bivalvia > Myida > Dreissenidae > Dreissena > Dreissena polymorpha. The sequence continues at coordinate 150,804,961 of NC_068355.1, forward strand.
TCGTGTTCTGAGAAAACTGGTCATAATGCATGAGCGTAAAGTGTCGACCCAGATAAGCCTGTGCAGTCAGCACAGGCTAATCAGGGATGACACTTTCTGCCTAAACTTGATTTTCGGTAAGGAGGGACTACCTTTAAACTTAAAATACCATAAAAGCGGAAAGTGTCGTCCCTGATTAGCCTATGCAGACTGCACAGGCTAATCTGTGATGACACTTTACGCACATGCATTAAGCCCAGTTTTCTCAGAACGCAGCTCATATGCTAAAACAATAATTGACAAGAGGTTGAGGCACGGCTGACTGCCATAATCCATAAGGCATAAGTTTACATCATGAAATGTTTTATTAAGCATTAAAATTCACCTTGAAGTCGGATTTAAAACAATTTAAATACGGGAGATGAGACCCCTCCAGCACCCTCCCCAGTTGGGCCCCCCAGTCAAAAATGTCTGCGTTCGGCCCTAGGTTCATAGAATATTATTTGATATTTACTGGTAGCAAGTAATACTTTGGCCTCAGTGTTCCATGTTCCTGGTACATGTATATATCAAATTATATTAACCCTTTCAGTGCAGGAACCGAATTTTAAAGGCCTTTGCAAACAGTTTGGATCCAGATGAGACGCCACAGAACGTGGCGTCTCATCAGGATCCAAACTGTTTGCTATTCTGATAGTATTCTTTGAAAAAAATCGAAGAAAATGCTAATTTTAGAAATTCAGCAGACAACATTTAAGCAGACAACAAATTTCCCAGCATGCAAAGGGTTAACTTGCAAAGTAGACAATTTATACAATTTGGGAGCTCAATGCAGTCAGCTGCATCATCTGCTGACAAAAAAACCTTGCGAAAATGCTGTGTAGCAAGAGATGTTTGTAAAACATAACTCCAAAATGCATTACATTTTAATGAGGTTTCTTGTCAACAGTTATAAAACAGCCAGCAAAATCAATTTATTGATTACTACTTTTACTGGAACAAGTCTCTGTAAAAGAGGTTTTTATGTTTATGGTTGAAGGCATTTGTTGATGTTAATACTGTAATAAATCCATAGAATTTCTATTGTGTTAATACTGTTTTATCATTTTTGAAAATCTGCTAGAGTGATTGTTATTTTGGTACTGTACTCAACCTAATTATCATACTTTTCTACTGTGATGTAACCCGCCTCTTTTTACATGCCCCGGTTATCTTGGCATTTGACCTATTGACCCCATAATCAATAGGTGTATTCTTCTCCAAAGTAACCTTCATACCATTTTCAAGGTTGTAGGTAACAGATTGTTATTGTGCGAAGACGAAAGGTCTTCAAACAGACCGGTCCACGTAGTTACAGAGAGGTGCAAAGCAATATACCCCTGCTTCTTTAAGTGGTGCAAGATAACAAGTTCAAACTTGTAGATGTATGTAAGACAGGGTTCTAACCTTTTTGTATGAACAAAATTCCCTGATTTTTCCCTGATGGAAAATACAAATTCCAGGATCATAATTTCGACCTATTTCTTGTTTTAGACACCCTCAATAAATAGCAGTTGCAGACATAACTAAGCTACATGAATACTACAAAGCCACCATAGGCATGCAGAGGAATCGAGATTTGCTGTTTAAATCGTATGGACTTCTCGACACAAGTCAGGAAAGTCTGACCCAAAAAAAAATCTTAATTTTTCCCTGATTTCAGGAACTTTTCTCAAATTCCCTGACTTTTCCCTGACTGGAATACGGGAAATGCTTTTTCCAGGTTTTCCATGATTTCCAGGTTGGCTGGGAACCCTGTAAGAGCACATAGCATTCAGTACCAGCAGGGCATGCCTTACCTTCTACAGGCAGATGTGGAGCAAAGTCCTCACCCTCCTCCCAGCCATCATCATCATCATAACCTGCAAAACACAATCACACATCATCATAACCTGCAGAACACAATCACACAACCTCACAACCTACAGAACACAATCACACAAATATATGGACAACAATGTTACCAAGTTATAAACAAAGAAAACAGTGAATACTGGTAATAGTATTATAATTAACTATTAGTATAAAACATCTTCATTCAATATACATATTGAGAGTCATAACATTTTATAAAATCCTTTAGTAGAAACTTTTAAGCAACTTTTATGCAAAAGAAATAAAATACTGGACATTCACATTTACTCCAAGAAGCGTCTAGTAATAGAAGAAGATAGATTATAATGGACACAGCTATGATGGACTAAACTAAATCAAAAACAAGTGTTCCGCGGTCGTGGACATATGCCCCCCAAACGTGACCTTGACCGTGACCTTTAACCTGAAAATCAATAGGGGTCATCTGCCAGTCATGATCAATGTACCTATGAAGTTTCATGATCCTAGGCCTAAGTGTTCTTGAGTTATCATCCGGAAACCATTTGGTAGACGGACCGACGGACGGACCGACATGTGCAAAACAATATACATGTGTACCCCCTTTTCTTCGAAGGGGGGCATAATAAGTTATAAATCAGTAAAATCTGACAATGTGTATTATAAGATCAACTGTAGATCGCAGTACACATGAAAGTAAACATTACTGTACGAACTAGGAAGAATAATATCCATGTCGGGCCGCAGTGCGTTGATGGCTAAGTTGTGCATGGAGACATCGAGGTGTGAGAATCCAGACACCCAGTCCACCTGGTACGACTCCCAGTCTATGGCAGTCCCTACACACAGACAAGACAAACATTATTCGCGGCCATAGGCAACATTACATTTTATGTTTACCAAGAAGAATGGCAAAAAATAAAACCGGGTTTTAAATATTTTGTTTTTTTATTTACTTTAATACTTGTGCAATCCCTAGCTTGGTCTGCATGATAGTTTCAGAATAATACCACCCATTTAAACTTAACCTTTTGAGCTAAAAAAGTTTTTCTCCATTTAAAAATATTGACCTTGAATCGACCAAAATAGTCACGAAGAAATCGCAGCGGCAAACTCTGTAAACCTTAACAAAATGTTTAAGCACAATAACTTTATCTATATTCAAGTTCTTATGCAGATTTTTATTTTATTTTAGAAGCAGCGACTTAACCTTAACGTGATTTCCACAAATGAACTCCCATGAAAGGTCTGCATATATAGGCAACCTACACACAAAATACAACACAATATCACGATGGAAACTAAACCAACTTCTATATTTCGGACAAGGAGATTGAAATTTACTCAAAACACACCCTATACAATCACCAATAAGGTGTCAATCTAAATCTTGCTATATCCTACGTGTCATGAAAGATTGTCAATGCAAACTAAACTTATTTGCAGAAAACATGCATTTGCTGGTTTACAATTTTTATTAACAGCAGCAAGGATGATGACCCAACCTGCCCAAATGCATTCCCAAACTCGGTCTAATGAGTAAAAACTTTTTTTTCACTTTTATTTACATTGCCCTTGACCAGACATACTCCAAGCAAGGTCTCAAAACAAGAAACCGTCAGAGACGGGTGATGCTCCACAAAGTTTTTTTTTGGTCACAATATTGCACTATATATTCAGATAAAAGGAAATGTCTTGAGGGCACAGTAGTTGGGGGGACAATAATTTTTTTATATAAAATTTCAAAGGGCCATAACTCTGTGAAAAATCATCCGACCAGAACCCGCATATAATATGCACATCTCCTCTTGGTAGTGCAGCTTCCCATAAAGTTTTATTGAATTACGGTCATTAGCTGCTGAGAAATAGTCCGGACAAGAATTGCACTATATGTACAGTTAATGGAAAATTTCAAAGGGCCATAACTCTGTGAAAAATCATCCGACCAGAACCCGCTGATAATATGCACATCTCCTCTTGGTAGTGAAGCTTCCCATAAAGTTTTATTGAATTACGGTCATTAGTTGCTGAGAAATAGCCCGGACAAGAATTGCACTATATGTACAAGTAATGGAAAATGTCAAAGGGTCATAACTCTGTGAAAAATCATCCGACCAGAACCTGCTGATAATATGCACATTTCCTCTTGGTAGTGAAGCTTCCCATAAAGTTTCATTGAATTCCGGTCATTAGTAGCTGAGAAATAGCCCAAACAAAAATTGTGCACGAACGGAAACACGGACGGACAGACGAAGCGGCGACTATATGCTCCCCCAAATTTTTTGGGGGGAGCATAAAAAGTTATTGACTGATAAGCACATGTTTGATGCTGGCAGCACAACAAACATTTCTTAATCTTATGAAAAGGATTTTCAACTTTGAGGAAAACTTATATAAATATCATATATGTAAAATGTATGATTCAATTAAGATTGAATAAAACAAGAGATGTGTTCGTCAGAAACACAATGCCCCCTAATGCGCCGCTTTGATTTTTTTTACCTTTGACCTTGAAGGATGACCTTGACCTTTCACCACTCAAAATGTGCAGCTCAATGAGATACACATGCATGCTAAATATCAAGTTGCAACGTTCAATATTGCAAAAGTTATGAAGAAGGTTAAAGTTTTGGGACACACACACGGACACATACAATGACAGACAGGCCAAAACCAATATACTCCCGATCATTCGATCCGGTGGCATAAAAATCCAGTTTACCTCAAATTACATATACACATGCTACCATCAGAACTCAATCATATAAACAACACAACAAGCTGGTAACCTCGAACCCACAGTGGTTAAGTTGGTAAGTTTGTTGTGTGTTTATCACATTTGGTAAATTATACCTCCAAGCTTGAGTTCAATCTTGGCTTGACGCTGAACACTGGAATCCATTCGAAAGGCTTCAAAGATCCTGGCCGTAATCTGGAAACACCCACTGACGTCTACGTACTCTACACAGGGGCACAGTGTCGCTAGGCTGATTATCACTGTGAATAATATTTGTCTTATTTTACAGGCAAATAAATTCCTCTATAACACGATGCTAGGTAGTCTCACAATCCAGGACTTAATGATTGTTAGTGATTTTTTGTTACCCATATTGTATTTTTGAAGCCAAACAGGCTCATCAGCTTTTTACACATATATGCAGTTTGGCTAAAAAGGACTACTTGTGTGTGTGTGTTTGTACATATTAAACATATAAAATAGATAAACAATATAGAGATATATTAAGTTTCTTTCTTCTGAAAACAATATTTGCATACTTTCAAGTATAAACATATAACAAAAGTTATAAGAATTAAGATGAAGATAAAAAAAGATTGCTCTTCTTGTGAATGCTCCACATTCCTGTCAGTTTTTCATATGACGCCCAGTGCTCTAAAAGATCAGATTTCATTTTATTTCATTACAGTTTTCAAAGAAAACAAAACTAAAACTATGAATAAGACTACCTTCATCAGTCACACACTTTGTTGCCTGTGCCACCAATGCATGCAGCTGGCCATTTTGAACTATTCTGTCAATGCTTTCTGATGAAACCTGCTTTAAATATGAGCCATGTCATGGAAAAATGGGTCTTATGCCATATGCTGTCAGCATAGCTCCAAACCAGACTGCCCATTACTCAGTCTAGTCAAGAGCTACCCAATTAGCTAATGAGACCACAAAACTTGGCATTCCTTTTTATCATACCACCGCATTGATATCTGCCTGATAAAACGTTGCCTGATATATTTTTTTATATCATGGTCAACAGGAAGTTCGTATATCAGTCATGTGTGGAGGATGGTCATATTACTCGGTAACAACTATAAAGTAATCATTTTTAGTAATATCAAAACAGATTCAACAAAACAAACAATTTGATACCAAGATGTAATATATTTTAAACAGAAAATGCAACACAAACAGCAAACAACATTTTTTACAAATATTAAGCACGCGTACTCATGAAGTCATTATTAACACGTCAAACGACAAAAGTCATATTATTTCCCGCTAAAACTGCAGTTTTTTTGTGCTTTTTAAAATCGGGGACGTAGAGGTATGATAAACAGAAATACAGGTTACTGTCTGATCTTTTTGTAATATATCAGGCTCGGCACGAATAAAATAACGGCCCGGAATGCCTTGCCTCGCTATTATTCAAGCCTTGCCTGATATATTACAAAAATAATAGGCAGTAACCTGTTATTCTCTATATAGAGGACAGGATAGCTTCTGACCAGATTGCATGGATGCCAAGGCTGGTTTGGAGCTAAGCTGGTCGCATATGGCATAAGACTCATTTTCGCATTAAGCGACTCAAATACAAATATTTTGCTTTCAGTGCTGAATAGAATTACTAAGAAATTCCATGATTATTTTCACACCTTGTAACATTTTTAAATAAATTATTGTTCCTATCAACAAATGAAAGCATACAATAAATCAATTTAAAAAAGTATTATTTTGCAAATTAATCACTTTCTTTCATTTTATTTGCATATTGTCAAACTGCTGCTTTACCATGACATTAATTTATGGAGATAATATATTCACTACAGCTATATGCATATCAAAAACCATAGGGCCCGAATTTATTTATATTATTAATAATCCATTACTTCTGACAGACTAGTGTTCCACAATTTCACTTGTCCTGATTATTAAATAAAACTAGCATAAAACAATGATGCAAAATGACTGACATTAAAAACTATTGTCTTCCTCTTATATAGATCACAATTATGTTACCATTGCTAATAATTGCTAACAGCCCATCATTGTGCATAAGAAAATATTATTTGTAAACATACAAGACTGACTCGTGAGTTTCAATTGTTTACAAGTTATGAACAAAATCTTATTTTAATAAACTGCAAGTGTAAATGATGTTGTTTAATACACAACGGAACTAACAGCAACAGTCTTGTGAATTGAAATATGTAGGTAATCTCTTATATTAAACAAGAGGGCCAAAGTGGCCCTAGTTCGCTCACCTTTTTGAACTCAACCAACATACATGTATCATTAAAACAAACATTTTGACAAAGTTACATGAAGATTGGGCATGAAATATGACTTCTACAGTGTTTACAAGGTTTTTCTTTTTTTTGCTCTAGTGACCTAGTTTTTGACCCAGCATGACGAAGTTTCGAACTCGATCGAGGTATCATTGGGACAAAACTTCTCACTAAGTTTCATAAAGATCGGACAAGAAATGTTGCCTGTAGAGTGTATACAAGGTTTCTCTATAGCCAAATAAGGAAAACTGCCCTGCCCACTGATGGCCATGTTTTTCAACGGACCAGAACCACTTTTGAACTCAACCAACATATCATTAAGACAAACATTTTGACAAAGTTACATGAAGTTTGGACATGAAATGTGACTTCTACAGTGTTTACAAGGTTTTTCTATTTTTTGACCTAGTGACTTAGTTTTTGACGCAGCATGACACAGTTTCGAACTCGATCGAGGTATCATTGGGACAAATCTTCTGACCAAGTTTCATGAAGATCGGACAAGAAATGTGGCCTCTAGAGTGTTTACAAGGTTTCTCTAAAGCCAAATAAGGAAAACTGCCCCGCCCACTGGCGGCCATGTTTTTCAACGGACCGGAACCACTTTTGAACTCAACCAACATATCATTAAAGACAAACATTTTGACAAAGTTACATGAAGATTGGGCATGAAATGTGACTTCTACAGTGTTTACAAGGTTTTTCTTTTTTTTGACCTAGTGACCTAGTTTTTGACCCAGCATGACCCAGTTCGAACTCGATCGAGATATCATTTGGACAAATCTTCTGACCAAGTTTCATGAAGATCAGACAAGAAATGTGGCCTCTAAAGTGTTTACAAACCAAATGTGGACGACGAACGGACGGACATACGACGGACAAAGACCGATCACAAAAGCTCACCTGAGCAATCAGGTAAGCTAAAAACAGTACAGTTTGTAAGCATCAGAGTAATTTGATTTTTAATGTTAAAATGTCAACATGAAGATTTGTAAGTTAATTCCTAACAAAATACTGGATTTTGTAATCAAATGTTTATGCTAGTTTATAATTGAAAGAGAAGATCTGGATTTATTTTTCACTAGTCCCATCTGACTAGCAGACGATTGTTTTACTTGTCCGTGACCATTTTTGGTACATTCACATCTGAATACTGTTAATGTCAGGCCCTGACCCACCCATCCTTGTATTAAACCAATAATAATCACTGCTCAAATGTTACAATCATTCTCATTTGTTCAAAGTGAAACAAGTGTAGTGTATGTCCAGTTACAAAGATTCAATACAGATATTGCTCACAGAGTTTGGCAGGTAGCTGACAGACAGCCTCTGTAGTTTTCGCAAGTGGGCCAGCGATATCACACCTGCGTCTGTGAGGGAGGAGCATCCACTTATGTCCAGCACCCTGCGGATAGTTACCTTACTTTGTCTTGGTGTGTTAATGTGTATTTTATCATAATAATTGTAAAAATTATCAGTGATAAAGTCATTGGAAATACTTCTCCAACATTCTCCTTGCAACTTAAATTAATATTGTATATTGATTCATTTGTTCTTCGTAATAATTATCTCGACAAGTGTCAATCATAATCTTATGTATGTATTCATCGACAAATAGCGATAAATAGATTAGGGAGCAGTTTGCCATCTGTTTGTGTGATAGCTGAATGAAGGTTCAAATTATTTTTTGCGTTTTCGTTTATATGTACAGATCCTACCTGATGTTCCTGGCGTTTTGTACCAAGGAAATGATGGTGGTGTCCAGGACATGACGACTGAATGACAGATCAACATGCTCCTGCAAGGAAGAATTCATTGAACTTTTATCAATTAATTTACAAAAGCCGATGTACATAATAATGCCATCTCATAATTTGGACACAACAATATTCCTTCATAGAACTCTGCAATCCATGCATAAATAATTTAGTAAAGTATGACAAAAGATGTTGTTAAGAAAGGGCTGAGTCCTGAATAACTAAGTGTCATAGATAATAAAGAATACTCCCCTGATGCCACATGTCGTAATAAGTAGCATGATGCTGTACAAAGTATCATTTTAGCATGAGGGCAAAAAGGACCTGGGTCTCTCATCTCTAAAACATGTAGAAACAAGCAAATTCGTTGATTTGATATCCCCCGCCAATATGCTTCTGGACACAAAAGTGTTATATTTGACACTCAAAAAAGCATTTTTTCAAGATACAAAGGGCCATAACTCCGTTATTAACCGATGGTGTACAATGCCATTTGGCATGCATCATCCTCTTATCTATATATATACTCATACCAAGTTTCAATGAAATCCGCCATAGCACTTCCAAGATAAGGCTCCGGACGGATGGTCGGAAAGATTGACGAACAACGCCACAACAATATCCCTCCGCCTATGGCGGGATATAACTAGACTTTTATAAGCTGATTTTGTGGTAATTGACAACTTTATTTTTTATCAAGTTTTTTCAAAAACTCTGTTTGAAAACAGATAAGATCTTTTAACCAAACTGGACATTAAAATTCCTTCATGAAGATTTTTATTTTTCAGATCTCAATATTCAGTCCATCTCCCATCTAGCGCCATAAGTTGGACCTTAGTACATATAGTATTGAAAACGCTTGTATTCTCAAGTTTGAAACCCTCACAACTTATTTGGCATAGTAAATTTAAGTATAAATAAGAAACATATTTTATCTATGCCAATTAGAATACATCTGGTGGTTACAAGTTAGAAACTTAAAAATAATCGCGTTTTTCGAAATGGACGTATAAGTCTAGAAATCCTACTTTCGGTTTTAAAAGCGTTACAGTTTGAATAGTACTAAATTACTTGCTAACAAGGATATAGATTCAATTTTATCTATGCCAATTAGAATATATTTGGTGGTTACAAGGTAGAAATATGTTTTTTTGTGCTTTAAAACTTAAAAATAATTGCGTTTGTCGAAATGGACGTATACGTATAGAAATCCTTCTTTCCATTTTAAAAGCGGTACCGTTTGTAAAATAATAAATTACTTGCTAACTAGGCTATAGATTTAACTTTATCTATGCCAATTAGAATATACACCTGGTGGTTACAATGTAGAAATATGTCTATTTTGGGGTTTTAAAACTTAAAAATAATCGTGTTTGTCGAAATGGATATACATATAGAAATCCTACTTTCTGTTTTAAAAGCGGTACTGTTTGAAAAATAATGAATTACTTGCTAGCTCAGCTATAGATTTTATGACAATTTTGCACACTTTCAAATTGCATCTATATGTACTGATTAACATGTATTTCATTTCAAGGTCAGAGGCAAAGTGTGTGTCTTTGAAGCATTTGTTAACAAAACAACAATAACAATAACTTCCCAATTTTAGTCAGATCACCACGATTTTCTCAATCATAAGGGACCAGGCCCAATTACCAAAAAAACAAACTCTGCTAGAATGGAGCCAATTTTTAACCTTGTGGCAAGACTTAAAGAAAATTAGGAGAGGAGCACTTTACAATATATCACACCATATAGAATAAGATTGTTTAGTTTATTTGCTTTAAAAGTCATGTGACCCTTGTGGTTTTGTTATTTTGACCCCCAGTGGCAAGATTTAAACAAACAAAGTACTACAAAACTATACAATGTTAAACACCAAATATTACACCCTTAACCCTTGGGATTTCAGAGATGACAATTTTGAAGTTATAGCAGAGGGCCAATATAAGAGGTTACATGATAATTAACAAACCTCTGGGCCTTAAGGTTTCAGGGAAGAACTTTTGTTAAGTTTTCACTAAAAACATAAAAGGAAAACAAGTAACCCCTATAGCAGGGCCAATTTTGACCACAGGGTAATTTCCTCAACAAACTTGGTACAAGATCACCATAAAATGGTAAATACCAACTATTAACCCCTTACCCTTGTAATTTCAGAGAATTTTTTTCAAGTTATTTACTTAATAACTTATGAGTCTATAAATCTTGTCAAGCCCTATGGCGTGGCCAGGTTTGACCCCAAGGTCATTATTTCAACAAATTTAGTAGATGACCATCTTACGATGTTAAAACAATTTTTTTAAAGTAAAATTCATTTTAATTATTAAATACTTACCTGTTATCTCTAGCTTACCCCTTTCCAAGGGAGCTTTATCATCCGGAAAATATAAGTGCTGGGGAATCGTCCACCTCTACAAATAATCCAAGTCAGGTTAAACATAGTACAATGTAACCTAACCGGAAATCAAGAACCACAACTCATCTTTCCTTTACAAAAAGAACATAAAGAAGGCAAGAGCGGGGTGGGAGATGGGACTTACCGATAACAGGTAAGTATTTAATAATTAAAATGAATTCTACTTTAAAAAATTTGTTTTAATATCATAAATACGTTACCTGTTATCTCTAGCTGATTTTGCAGCTGTGTCGGGAAGGTTCACATATCTTTTCCCATCACAGCAGAACCCATATCCAGGGTTTTTCAGCCAGAGATAATAAAATCATGTCCTCAGATAATCTTCGTTAGTACATAACTGTACTTAATTCTCGGATGGCCTAGAGTACTTACGCCATAGAAGAGACAACAGTTTGAGTAACTTCAAGAGGACCCAACATATACAAATTGTCTTGTTGGCACTCAAGAGAACGAAGATAAAAAGAGGAGGTGGTTGGATTCCTCCAGAAAGCAGCTTGATGCACTTCAGACAGTGGGGTCTGATTAATATAAGCCCACGAAGCCGAAAGAGCTCTTAATTCATGGGGTCTTATCTTAAACAGGGACAAATCCCTCGATGAAAGAGAAGAATAAGCTTTCCTTATAGTCGAGGCTATCCAACGAGAAATAGAAGCCGCAGACACATTGCCCCCCCCCCCCTTTAATGGAATGAAAAGTCTCTTGCGAGAACCTCGAATAGACTTTACCCTATTAAGGTAGAACTTCAAAGCTCTTACGGGGAAAAGAAGTCTATCATCATCTTTATGTCCACAAGTTCTAGACAGACTTGGAACTTTGAAGGGTTTGGAAGCCATAGAGGAGATATGATTTTTAGCAAGGAATCCTGGCTGACATAACAACCTAACAGATCCATCTGAGGAATCAAAACGAAGATGACCATCCTCGATAGAAAGAGCATGAATTTCACTTCTCCGTTTGGCTGAAGCCATAGTAAGAAGGAAAACGGTCTTCCAAGTTAGGAACTGTAAAGAAGCTTGATCCAGAAGCTCATTTGGAGCCTTAGTAAGAGAATCAAGAACACAAGCCAAATCCCATTTAGGAGCAAGTGTCCGAGAAACAGGACGTTTAAGTTCCATAGCTCGAATCAGTTCCGAAATCGCTGGATCAGCACAGACTTGTGATGACTTACTAAAAGCCAATGTATGCGAAATCATAGATCTATATCCTTTGATGGAGCTAAGAGAAAGTTTCTTATCATCAAAAATATAGATGAGAAAATCCGTTATGCGTCTAACAGAGGGATTGAGGGGATCAATTTTCCCTCGAATACACCAATTAGAGAAGAGTTTCCATCGAGTATCATAGACTGCTCTGGTGGACTTTCTCCTTGCAGAAGCAACAAGGGTTGAAGCCCTGACAGAAAAACGTTTCTTCTGCAGAGATTGCCTGATAACGGCCAGACGTGTAAGTGGAACATTTCTGAATCCGCATGTAGTCTGCCTCTTTGAGACAGAAGATCTGACCTGTGAGGAAGTTTCCTGGGATAATCGTACAGGAGACTGAGAAGATCGTTGAACCAAGATCTCCTGGAAAGCGCGTCTATTGCCCACGCTGCTGGATCGTAAACTGGACTCACATACAGAGGAAGTCTGTGGTTGTGTCTGGTTGCAAAAAGGTCGACCAGGGGATAACGGAACTTGAAAAAGATCTGGTTGGTCACTTGTTGATGAAGTGTCCACTCCGAAGGAAGTAACTGGTGTTTGCGAGACAACCCATCCGCCAGGGAGTTGAGGCGACCTGGTATATATTTGGCCAGAAGATAAATGTTAAGTGTCTTGCAAAGAACAAGTAATTTCCTGATTTCCAGATACAGGGAGTGAGAATGTGTTCCCCACTGTGCCTGGATGTAAGTGACAACGGATGTGTTGTCTGTTGACACCATCACACAAGAATGTTGAAGATGTGATTGGAAATGAGATACAGCCAGAAAGACTGCTCGCATTTCTAGATTGTTGATATGTAGCTGAGATTCCTGATGAGACCACAACCCTGAAATTATCAGACAGAGGTTCCAGGTGTGCACCCTATCCTTCCTTGTTCGCATCCATTATTAGATATAATGACTGTTGCGGAGGAAGAAGTGGAACTCCTGCCAGACACTAAGGAAGGAAGGATTGGAATCTGTGTTAGTAGATTGCCCGGAGACCATTTTCAACAAGCTGAGAGATAGTGCTGAAGAGGACGTAGGAAGAGACGTCCCAACTGCACAAAGTCTGCTACTGAGCTCAGGATACTGTTGAAAGAGGAATTCTTGAGCTGTTATATGAGATTGGGATAAAACCCATTTGACCTTTACCAGAAGGTCTGATATACGTTGACGTGGCACTCTGACCCGATTGATGTGGGTCAAGAATTCATTCCCACAAAAGTAAAATCCTGAGAAGGAATGAGGTCTGATTTGTCCACATCGAGAAGGAGCCCTAAAGAGAGGAGTTCCTTCCAAGAGAATTCTAGGATGCATTAAAGCAATTGACGATCAAGCTGGTGTAATAGCCAGTCGTTGAAATACTGAAGGAGAAGTATCCCATGAACTCAAAGGTGTGCTCTGACTGCAGCTATTAGTTTGGTAAAAACTCGTGGGGCCGTTGCCAACCCAAAAGGCATAGCCCTGAACTGGTAGACCTGACCTCGAAAGGCGTATCGCAGATACTTCCAGTAGTTGGGATGTATAGGAACATGGAAGTACGCATCTTCCAGATCCAAAGACACCCCCAAATGCAGGGGTTGGATGGAGTTCCGTATGAAGGAAGAAGTCTCCATTTTGAAAGTTGGTTTGAGAAGGTACATGTTGAACACTTTTAAATCTATTACTGGTCTCCAGGAACCATTTTTCTTTTGAACAAGAAAAAGACGACTGTAAAATCCTGGAGAATGAGGATCTTGAATTCTTTCTACCGCCTGTTTTCCAAGAGACCGAGAATGGAATCTGGAATATGTGAATGCAGAGATACCAGCTCCAAAGGGACGCGAGAAAGTGGAGGACTTTTTTCTAATTGAAAAGTCAGGCCTTTTGTAACCAAAGAATAAACCCATACGTCCGAAGTAATTTGAAACCATCAATTTGCAAAGTGAAAAGTCTGGCCCCGACTGCTATTTCCGGCATCAGAGGTTGTGACGGTAGAAAGGGTAGGGCCCTAGGGCTGATAAGGAGGTAGTGCGCCCTTGCCGGTAGAAGGTTTTTAAATTCCTCTGATCCGGCTTGGGTTTGTCCTTTTTCCCAGAATCTCTACTATAAGACTTCTTAGAAAAAGAAGGTCTTTTATAGGAAGAGGGCCTGTTAAGACCCGACCGTGGACTAAAAGCAGGCCTTTTAGAGAAAATATTGTTTCTCTAAGCCTTCTTGTGTGCTGGAACTGCTCGTGGCCTAGGAGCAGGATGCTTCAAGGCCCCTTGACGTTGTCCAGAGTTGTTTCTAGCCAAAGAAGCATGAAGTTGGTCATCCTTGCCAGCTGAGATTGCTTCTTGTATCCTTCCACCAAAAAAGAAACCTGACGTGAGAGGAGCTGTTCTGAGCGAGTTCATACCTGGTTCTAATAGAAAATCTTAAGGTAAAGATGACAGGATAAGATCTCTACGAATCCTTAACATCTCAGACATTGAAGAAGCAGCATTGTGTGAAAGGGACAATGTCGTTTGTGATAGATGGATCAATAAATCCCGAAGTTCTTCCGGAACAGAGTCCGACCAATGACAAACCAAGCGCAACAAAGTCGCTAACATTAAGTCTATTTGGTTAGATAGACCTAAAGATCTCCGCTCTCTCCCTTCCCAATGTTCTAACATGGAATAAGGGACAGAAACCGAAGTAGACGAACTCGGCATAGTAAGCAAAAGCTTATTGATGTCTGGATCCTGAGCCGGTAATTTTGAAAAATCCAACCCGGAAGTCGGATCAGGTACAGGAGGTTTGTAGTTTCGGGAACATTCCTGAAGTTCAGAGAGATCCTTAGGAACTTTCCACAATTTTCCCGCTTTAGAAATTGTTTTATTAACTGATTCCAACGATTGAAACATAGATAAGGCAGTAGAACCAATTGGAAGGCGTGTATCCAAGCAAGAACTCGCCTTAGTAACCATGTTGGGATCAAATCATTGCTCAGTGATCGAGATCTTCGAATTAGTAGAACTCACCGCCGGTCGTGGACAATACTCTTCACCAAGAGTCTCGAACATCAGTTCATAGATCTGATTAATAAATGCCAAATATTTATCAGTGTCAATATTTGATTCGGCATCTGATTCAGCCTCACTCTCTACAACACCAGCGGTGTGCATAGAATCAGCGGGAACAGCAGTGAGAATATCATGCACCAGATTGTGATTATCTGGTATAGACGAATGACCATGTACGACGTCAGCACACTTATAATGTAAACCGTAGTCGACGGTAGATCATCAGTATTGACCGGTACAAATTGTCCAGACAAATTCTGAATCCATAATGTATCAGGATTTGATGGGGTAGCAGCAGGAGGTACACAACTAAATAACTAAAAGATACCCGTGGTGCTGACAATGTAGCCGTAGTAGTGAGATGAACTCCTGAAGTCAAGGCCTGAGAGTCAAAAGAACCAGTGTTCATAGGCAAATTAGGCCCAGTGACTGCAACATGCGTGGATGTCAACAAGGGAACCGACACATGTGGCATGGAGACATGAGATTTCGTAAAGGAATAAGATGGTGAACGACTATATGAAAGGTAATTACGATGATGTCTACGTGAATGTTGTCGTCGTCCTCGGTTCCTGCGATGTCGAGATCTGGAATGGCTGCGTTGAGAACGAGATTTCCTGTTATAGCGTCTACGTGATCGTCGACTTAATCGCTTACTAGCGTAGCGACAACGAGAAATGCTCGACGAAGAAGAACGTGTCCGATGTCTACTCCGTGATGATGACGAAGCATTTGACAATGACAATGACGAAGAAGAGTAATCCGACAATGAAGATCGACTTCTTCTTCTGACTGTTGACCGGTGACTGTTGCGATCGTAGGCCGATGTAACAGATGACTGGTGATCAGTGACCACACCCATGACCGGACCGGACCGGTACTCAATGATCAAACCGGACTGGGCCGGTCATATCATGACCTGAGACATCACCGGACAAAGACCGTAATATGGCGGCTTCCATATGGTCTGACATTGATCGATCCGTAGATCCATGATCAATGTCACCGGTATGTATGGTGTGAGTCATAAAGTCCGATGTTGACCGACTGACAACAACACCATCTTGCCCGGCACCCAGTGACTGAGAGATCATCTGGTCATCGATAATCCGTAAAGTCACCGGATAATCCTCTGCTGGAGGTTCATTCAGACGTTTGCGGCTGACAGACGTTCTACAGCGACCTGCTTTTTTCCAGGTGTCGTAAGCCCACAAATCGCACACCGCACATATATTTTGAAAAGTGCAACAAGTACATGCAAGGCAAGTGTTGAGAGAATCCCACTTTGCCTTTACATGTCCACAAGAACCTCTATTCTGCAAGTTCATTTCTCAAATAAAAGAATCAGAAAGAACCTACAAAAGACAAGTTAATGGTTATAAAATCAAATAAAAAGTTAAACCACAATGAGTAAACAAATAAACACTGTACAAATTGTCCTCAATTACCTATTGAGGCATAGCCACGGATTCCTCGTGCTTCACGTGCTCATGTACCTGAGTACGCTACAAAATAAAAAACCCAGCAAAAGCAGAAATAAACAATAAATGCAACAAAAATTATAGAAATATAGACCGAATGATTTAGAGAAAAGATAAATAAAATCCCTCAAACTCTGATTAAACACGACGAAAAGATCCGTGAAATCCGGAAAGGAAAGATGAGTTGTGGTTCTTGATTTCCGGTTAGGTTACATTGTACTATGTTTAATCTGACTTGGGATTATTTGTAGAGGTGGACGATTCCCCAGCACTTATATTTTCCGGATGATAAAGCTCCCTTGGAAAGGGGTAAGCTGGAGATAACAGGTAACGTATTTATGATATTAAAACCAAATATTTAACCCTTCATCCTTTCGGTTTCAAAGTGGACACATCTTATAAACAGTTAGTAACAAAAATTATCGTGTTTTTTTTAACCATGTAATTCGAGCTAATATAAATGATGTTGCAGTAAGCAACAGACCCGAGAAATTCAAACAAAGTTGACAGATGGTCACCCAAAGTTTCGTTAAAGTACGTCACATTAACGAGGAGAAGTTGTTAGAACAAAATGTTAAAGCACACACCTCACTCACTGACTGACATTAATAATTCCTAAAAGGTGAGAACGATGTGAGCAGGTGAGTTTAAACAGGGTGCTATTTTTGTCATGTTCAAAGTAGGATAGAAAATCGCACATCCACAACTTCATATAATAACGAACAAGAGTTGTCACCATAGGATGACTTATGTCCCCTATAAACGCTTGATAGAAGTTATGAGCTTTTTTCTTAACCTGAACGCAGATTTAAAAACCTAAACGCGGACCTTAAGTTCAAGGTCAAGGTCACAGGGGTCATAATTTGTATGCGTATGGAAAGGCCTTGTCAAATACACATGCATACCAAATATAAAGGTTATATCTCAAGGGACAAAGAAGTAATGAGCATTTTTCAAAACCTAACCGCAGATTTCGAAACCTAAACGCGGACCCCAAGTTCAAGGTCAAGGTCACAGGGGTAAAAATTTGTGTGCATATGGAAAGGCCTTGTCCATATACACATGCATACCATATATGAAGGTTATATCTCAAGGGACATAGAAGTTATGAGCATTTTTCAAAATCTAAACGCAGATTTCGAAAACCTAAACGCTGAACCTAACTTCAAGGTCAAGGTCACAGGGGTAAAAATTTATGTGCGTATGGAAAGGCCTTGTCCATATACACATGCATAACAAATATGAAGACTATATCTCAAGGGACATAGAAGTTATGAGCATTTTTTGAAACCTAAACGCAGATATCAAAACATAAAAGCGGACTCTAAGTTCAAGGTCACAGGGGTAAAAATTGTTGTGCGTATGGAAAGGCCTTGTCCATATACACATGCATACCAAATATGAAGGTTATATCTCAAGGTACATAGAAGTTATGAGCATTTTTCGAAACCTAAACGCAAAGTGTGACAGAAAGATGGACAGACGGACGGACAGATGGAAGTCAGATCACTATATGCCCCCTTTTCTTCGAAAGGCATAAAAAAGCCTGCACTTTTGAATGTCATACGCTCATGTTCATGATTCAAGTATACCCCTCCTTACTTTGATACGAGGGGAATACTGCAATTGACAGTGCAGTGTAACCTACCAGCTGCTGCATGCATCCAATGTATTCATCTCCATGTTCACCCACTGCAATCAGAGGTACAAGCATTTTGAATACATATTTTGATGTGTCCAACAGCATTTGCAGACA
Organism: Dreissena polymorpha; assembly: GCF_020536995.1. NCBI lineage: Eukaryota > Metazoa > Mollusca > Bivalvia > Myida > Dreissenidae > Dreissena > Dreissena polymorpha. The sequence continues at coordinate 150,823,456 of NC_068355.1, forward strand.
CAACATACATACACTAGAACTGTTAAACATGCTAAGAACATACACCAACATTATTGTCCATAAAACAATGGAATTAATTCATTAAATGAGATTGGTTTAAATTGCTAATTTAACAGAAAAATGTATATAGGAGCCAAGTATGCAAGTTTCATTTAACTGTGCTGATTTTTTATGATGTTAGATATTTGTGTTCAACATATTTGAATATTGTAAGCTTTTGATGAGACATTGTTGTTTAAATTTGAAAAAACTTTGTACAAGACCATTACATCATGTTACAGTTAAAATATAAGACCTCTTGACCTTTTTTCCATAAGATTATTTTCAAAGTTTTTTACTATAGAAGTCTTTATATATGGTAAATGTATGTGTATATAAATCATTTGATCCCTTTGTTGTGGCCCTGATCCCTGGGGCATGATTGAAACCAACTTTGTAGAGGAGTACAATAAAATGTTTGACAAAAAATATTGACATAGAATATTTTGCATGTTGTCTTCACAAAAAACAGGGGACACCATGCTCAATGTTTAAAACGCACTTAGTGACCCCGTGACCTAGTTTTTGACCCGGCATGGCCCATGTTTGAACTTGACCTAAACATCATCTAGATAAAACTTCTGACCAAGTGTAGTGAAGATTGGATGAAAACTACTTGAACAAGGGCTGAATGTAAAACATGCATGCCGCCCATATGGTCTGTCAGTTGAAGAGGAAGCCATTGTATGAATACGTTTTTTGTCACTGTGACCTTGACCTTTGACCTAGTGCCCTAAAAATCAATAGGGGTTATCTGCCAGTCATGATCAATGTACCTATGAAGTTTCATGATCCTAAGCCTAATAATTCTTGAGTTATCATCAAGAAACCATTTTACTGTTTCGAGTCACTGTGACCTTGACCTTTGACCTTAGATAATATAGTGACCTGAAAATTAATAGGGGTCATCTGCCAGTCATGATCAATGTATCTATGAAGTTTCATGATCCTAGGCATAAGCATTCTTGAGTTATCATCCGAAAACCATTTTACTATTTTGAGTCACTGTGACCTTAACCTTTGACCTAGTGACCTGAAAATCAATAGGGGTCATCTGCCAGTCATGATCAATTTACCTATGAAGTTTCATGATCCTAAGCCTAATTATTCTTGAGTTATCATCTGGAAACCATTTTACTGTTTCGAGTCACTGTGACCTTGACCTTTGACCTAGTGACCTGAAAATCAATAGTGGTCATCTGCCAGTCATGATCAATGTTCCTATGAAGTTTCATGATACTAGGCGTAAGCATTCTTGAGTTATCCTCCGGAAACCATTTTACTGTGTCGTGTCAGTTTGGTGAAGAAAGGATTAAAACAACTTGAATAAGAGAGCGGACACTTAATACTGACCGACAGACAGATTGACAGACTGACCGACAGACAAGCTCATTCCTATATACCCCCCTAAACTTTGTTTGTGGGGATATAATGAGTCTCTTAACATTACATTTTGTAATGGTTTGTACCCATACATAACATTGTCCATACTTAAAAATGTGAAGTCTTTTTGAAGTAACATCAGAAAACCACTGGATGAAAACATATACCTTTGTGGAAGCTTTACAAATACATTTACAAGTTTTTCAAGCCTTTTCCTGTCTACAAACAATATCTAAACATTTCTTCACACATGTTTGCATGTTACTGTCTTTAGAATCTTAAGGCAAAATACTTTCAGGAAAAAAATGACATCAATTTTGTATTCCATATTTTCATGTAAATCTGTACTTAATTGATTTGCAACTAAATAAATGATTTATAAAACAAGAGCTGTCACCATAGGATGACTTATGCCCCCTATAAACGCTTGATAGAAGTTATGAGCTTTTTCGAAACCTAAACACAGATTTCGAAACCTAAACACGGACCCTAAGTTCAAGGTCAAGGTCACAGGGGTCAAAATTTTTATGCGTATGGAAAGGCCTTGTCAGTATACACATGCATACCAAATATGAAGGTTATATCTCAAGGGACATAGAAGTAATGACAGGGCTCGAAATTAACACTCGCACACTCGCAAAATGCGAGTAAAAATACCAATTGCGAGTTAAGTTTTAAGCCATTAGTATTTTTTGCGAGTAAATAAATAGTGAAAAGAAATGAGTAGGTATCATGCTGCTCGACGTCATGATCGCTAAATCTTAGGTCAATTTATAGAACGCCCAAGTACCCTTATGCGTAAGCGCGCACCTTGTATGTAGACTGGTATATACAGATACGCGGATGGTATTAGTACAAAGGAAGTGAAACAGTCGACTATTCACACATGTTCATTGAAGCGAAAAATAACTTGTCACTTTACTCCCAGACAGAAATAACACAAAATACACATAATACAAAAGATAAAGCAAAGTTAACCATTTAGTTAAAAAAACACTGATTTTAAATCCTTCTACAAAAACAGTGAATTAGTGGGAAAAATAGAGTAAAATAAGACTAAAACTTGTTGTAGATGAAGATGGTCAATCAACCTTATGTGGGCCCTTATGGTCCAAGGAACTGATATCTTTGTATGGTTGCAGAAATAAAATGCGTATACATGTTAAGTACTTTTATTTTGTTTAAATAGTACTAAACTAATGTCCAAGGTTTTTGTATGTTTCCATCAAAATTTGAGAGAATGTTTTTGATTTTGCGAGTTGGTATTAAAGCTGCTCGCAATTTTTTGCAAGTAGAAAAAAAGTTAAATTCGAGCCCTGAATGAGCATTTTTCAAAACCAAAACGCAGATTTCGAAACCTAAACGCGGACCCTAAGTTCAAGGTCAAGGTCACAGGGGTGAAATTTTTGTGCGTATGGAAAGGCCTTGTCCATATACACATGCATAACAAATATGAAGGTTATACCTTAAAGGACATAGAAGTTATGAGCATTTTTCGAAACCTAAACTCAGATTTCGAAACCTAAACTCGGACCCTAAGTTCAAGGTCAAGGTCACAGGGGTAAAAATTTATGTGCGTATGGAAAGGCCTTGTTCATATACACATGCATACCAAATATGAAGGCTATATCTCAAGGGACATAGAAGTTATGAGCATTTTTTGAAATCTAAACGCAGATTTCAAAACCTTAACGCGGACCCTAAGTTCAAGGTAAATGTCACAGGGGTAAAAAAAAATGTGCGTATGGAAAGGCCTTGTCCATATACACATGCATACCAAATATGAAGGTTATATCTCAAGGGACATAGAAGTTGTGAGCATTTTTCGAAACTTAAACGCAAAGTGTGACGGAAAGACGGACAGACAGACGGACAGTCCAATCACAATATGCCCCCTTTTCTTCGAAAGGGGGCACAAATATATAATGCTGCAAACTACTTAATTTACTTACAATTGATCCCAGAGGCCACGAAAACTCTAAGATTGTTTAAATTCTGAAATATATTAAGCAATATGTTAAAATAACTTCACATACTACACCACTCCTTTGACCTCCATAAAAGCCTTGAAAGATTGAGTTGAGCAATAATTTTTAACTGATAAATATAATCAAGGTTGCTCACCTGAGTGTATGATGCAATTCATATTAATGTACCCCAAAACTTTCCAGTTTTTGATTCTGCTAAGAAATTATTTGGACCAATGTTTCGACCATAAAGATTGGACAATGAATGTGACCTACAGAGCGTTCTTTAACATTTTCTTCAACATGATCCAATAAAAGATGTTATACAACATATACAGAAACAAGAGTTCCGCGGTCGGAGATGACCGCATTGAAGCCGGATTTTTGATTTAAATGACAGGAAAGTACCTTTCGTGTTTTTGTCAATGCAATACTTAAATTACTGAAATATTGTTCAAAGGTCAAAATGAAATGTAAGTACTTTTCAAGGCATGAGCAAACCTTGTGTTATGTTTTGAATGCATGCATATACATGAACAACAATAACATTTAAGGTCACAAATATGAACTTGAATTGACATTTAACATTTTTACCTACCAAAGTTATAAGAACTTTAACATTTTTACATTCAAGGTCACAGTGACCTTGACCTTAGAATGAATGACCTTGAAATGACCAGTGGTCATCTAAGTGTGCTTGCAAACCTTCATGTCAAGTTTGAAGACTCTATGTCCAAGCATACCAAAGTTATAACAATTTTAACATTTTAACATTTAAGGTCACAGTGACCTTGACCTTCAAATGAATGACATTGAAATGACCAGTGGTCATCTTCTAGTACTGGCCAATCTTTATTTCAAGTTTGAAGACTCTAGGTACAAGCATACCAAAGTTATAACATGAAATAAGAACTTTAACATTTTTACATTCAAGGTCACAGTGACCTTGACCTTCAAATGAATGACCTTGAAATGTCCAGTGGTTACTTACTAGTTCTGGCCAACCTTCATGTCAAGTTTCAAGACTCTAGGTCCAAGCATACCAAAGTTATAACAACTTTAACATTTTTACATTCAAGGTCACAGTGACCTTGACCTTCAAATGAATGACCTTGAAATGTCCAGTGGTTACTTACTAGTTCTGGCCAACCTTCATGTCAAGTTTCAAGACTCTAGGTCCAAGCATACCAAAGTTATAACAACTTTAACATTTTTATATTGAAGGTCACAGTGACCTTCACCTTCAAATGAATGACCTTGAAATGACCAGTGGTCATCTGTTAATCCTGGCCAACCTTCATGTCAAGTTTGAAGACTCTAGGTCCAAGCATACCAAAGTTATACCATGAAATAAGAACTTTAACATTTTTACATTCAAGGTCACAGTGACCTTGACCTTCAAATGAATGACCTTGAAATGACCAGTGGTTACTAACTAGTTATGGCCAACCTTCATGTCAAGTTTCAAGACTCTAGGTCCAAGCATACCAAAGTTATAACAACTTTAACATTTTTTATATTGAAGGTCACAGTGACCTTGACCTTCAAATGAATGACCTTGAAATGACCAGTGGTCATCTGTTAATCCTGGCCAACCTTCATGTCAAGTTTGAAGACTCTAGGTCCAAGCATACCAAAGTTATACCATGAAATAAGAACTTTAACATTTTCGAGCACGCCGCCACCCCGCCCGCCCGCCCCCCCCGCCCGCCCGACAACATCAATCTATAAGCCGAGATTTTTTCGAAAAAAATCCGGCTAAAAATATAAAATCTTTGACTACCTATCTTAATAATTAGGATAGAAATGTGACATCTGCATTGTTAACAGGCTTTGACAGACAAATGCTGATCACAGCAGATCACTATAACATCAGCAGATTGTGTGCAGATGAGTTGAAAAGAAATTGCTATAGGAAAGCCACTACGGTTACTGAGCCTACTAAAGCATTTTTAATGAACAATAGACTTTGAGAAAGGTAAAATGAAACAAAATGGCCGTGATGGCTAAACTGAGTTTACACATGCCCATTGCTGAAGACTTGACTTCGTAGAATGAAAAAACTTAGTAAGAGAACAATAGGGTAGAACTAAAGGAACACAACATGTGTTCATAGATGATAGAGGCCTCCACTTTCCCATTTTGCCTCAAAACTTTGCTTATGTCAAACACAAGCTGCTTATGGACAAGGTGGACTTTTAACCTCTTACTGGGACCTTGATTTTTAAGGTAATGAGTTAGAAGATACACACAACACTCAGTCTCCTCCTGGTAGTCATTTTAGGTAAGTAGTGTTAAAGTGAATCACAAATAAAAAAAGAGATGTGTTTGTCAGAAACACAATGCCCCCTACTGCGCCGCATTGAAATAAAATTTCTATTTATCATTTGGCAGGTATAGAAATCATTTCCCTTTAAAGGTTATTGCTTCCCTTGAATTTTGTCCAATCCAACCCCAGGGGGGGGGGGGGAGGGTCTGACCATGTCAGACAGACATCACTGACAACCAAGGCCTGTGGTTTAAAAGAGATCATAGCCAGAGTTGATCATGTATCTATGGACATAAGTCCACAGGTATGTAATGAACATCAAAGAAATTATAATAATATCATTAAAAAAAAAAAAAAAAAATCAATCATTTGGGTTATAAATAATCAAAATAATAAATCTGTACAGTAACTGTGAAAAGAACTTCAATTCTTGGTAAGGAAATTTATAATATGAGATTTATAATTATATAAATTACTTCCCTTGAAAATAATTGTCTGTAACAAATCTCTATTTTTAGAAGCAAATAATTAAAAGCCACTACCGTGACTGTAGTCACCACTCAAAATGTGCAGCTCCATGAGATACACATGCATGCCAAATATATAAAGTGGCTATGTTCAATATTGAATAATTTTCTCCCTTTTTAACGCTTATTACTTCCCTTAAATCTGTATTTTTTACTGTGACCGTAAAGGATGACCTTGACCTTTTACCACAATTTGTTTGTCAGAAACACAATGCCTCCTACTGCACCGCTTTGATTTATTTAACAAAAATATATACGTGGGCAGGTCAGATAACTATGTCCATTTAAAGCTTATTACTTACCTTGACTTTGTTTTTTCGACCCTTGACCTTGAAGGATGATGTAAACATTGAAATTTTACCACTAAAAATGTGCAGCTCCATGAGATACACATGCATGCCAAATATCAAGGTGCTATCTTCAATATTCAAAAAGTTATGGCCAATGTTAAAGTTTTTTTGGACGGACGGACAGACTGACATACTGACTGACGGACAGTTCAACTGCTATATGCCACCCTACCGGGGGCATAAAAAGTTACAGCCAGGACAAGTGTCTTTATAGCAATATTTGACATATGACAGTTTAATGAGACCTTGACCTCTGAGGTAGAAAGACAGGTTTCACACACAGAATGCCAGTTCATCTTAGTTGTCATAAGTGATTAGGCATGTCGAAAAAGCCTGATGGATGACAAATTTACAATCACAATAATGTGTTCATATCCAAATGTGATCTTTGAAGTGTGACCTTGTCATTTGAGGTGGGGAGAATAAAATTGCAGCCAAAGTGCAGTAACTAAGAAAATCCTTTATTCTATCTTAAAGAGAATAGTCTCACATGTTATATAGGCTTAATTCATAGAGGGAGTAGAGTGGTAACCAGGCTTTTCGAGGATTTGACCTGCTGACCTAGCTTTTGAATACAGGAGAAAGCAGATTTGAACATGACCTAGACATTATCAAGAATAATAATCTGACAAACTTTCATCATGATTCAGTAAAAAAAAAACACGACATTTAAAGCGTTACAAGGTTTTTCTTACATTTTATCCGTTGACCTAGTTTTTGATGCAAGTGACTCAGATTTGAACTATCCCTAGCAAATGTAAAGAAAACAACATAACACTTAGGATTCTGAAAACATTACATTCAATCCCAAGCAGTTCCATTCATTACAAAATGATATCATCCTATGAATACGAAATTAAATTTGAATAATAGATCTACTTGCTTCAGCAAAATTCAAGTACAGTACTTTTCACATACTAAGCATTCAATTCAAGGATACTAAGGGATCTGTGAAAACCACATACTATATACCTTGAACAGTTTGTGCATTATGGCAGGCGAAAGGTGTGGACAATTGGAGATGTAGAGCTCTTCTAACTCAGTGCATTCACTAAGCAGCTGACCCAGGCCGTAGTCATTCAACTGTGAACAAGTAAGCTGTCAATTATGTAGCTAATCTGTAGTCATTCAACTGTGAACAAGTTAGCAGTCAGTTATGTTGCTAGTCTGTAGTCATTCAACTGTGAACAAGTTAGCAGTCAGTTATGTTGCTAGTCTGTAGTCATTCAACTTTGAACAAGTTAGCAGTCAGTTATGTAGCTAGTCTGTAGTCATTCAACATTGAACAGGTTAGCAGTAAGTTATGTAGCTAGTCTGTAGTCTTTTCACGTTGAACAAGTAAGCAGTCAGTTATGTTGCTAGTCTGTAGTCATTCAACATTGAACAAGTTAGCAGTCAGTTATGTTGCTAGTCTGTAGTCATTCAACTTTGAACAAGTTAGCAGTCAGTTATGTAGCAAGTCTGTAGTCATTCAACATTGAAGGTTAGCAGTCAGTTATGTTGCTAGTCTGTAGTCATTCAATTGTGAACAAGTTAGCAGTCAGTTATGTTGCTAGTCTGTAGTCATTCAAAATTGAACAGGTTAGCAGTCAGTTATGTTGCTAGTCTGTAGTCATTCAATTGTGAACAAGTTAGCAGTCAGTTATGTTGCTAGTCTGTAGTCATTCAACTGTGAACAAGTTAGCAGTAAGTTATGTTGCTAGTCTGTAGTCATTCAACTGTGAACAAGTTAGCAGTCAGTTATGTTGCTAGTCTGAAGTCATTCAACTTTGAACAGGTTAGCAGTCAGTTATGTTGCTAGTCTGTAGTCATTCAACTTTGAACAGGTTAGCAGTCAGTTATGTTGCTAGTCTGCAGTCATTCAGCTTTGAACAAGTTAGCAGTCAGTTATGTTGCTAGTCTGAAGTCATTCAACTTTGAACAGGTTAGCAGTCAGTTATGTTGCTAGTCTGTAGTCATTCAATTGTGAACAAGTTAGCAGTCAGTTATGTTGCTAGTCTGTAGTCATTTAACTGTGAACAAGTAATCAGTCAGTTATGTTGCTAGTCTGTAGTCATTCAACTGTGAACAAGTTAGCAGTCAGTTTTGTAGCTAGTCTGTAGTCATTCAACTGTGAACAAGTTAGCTGTCGGATATGCAGCTTGTCTGTTGTCATTCAACTCTGAACAAGTTAGGAGTCATATATGTAGTTAGTATGTCTTCATTAAACTGTGAACAAATAAGCAGTCTGTTTTGTAGGTAAGATGTAGTCATTCAACTATTAACAAGTCAGCAGTCAGTTATGAAGCTTGTCTGTAATCTTTCAACTGTGAACAAGTAAGCAGTTTTATGTTTTTAGCATGTAGCCATTTAACTGTGAAAAGTTAGTGGTCAGCTATGTAGCAAGTCTGGATATTTAATTGTGAACAAGTAAGTCATCAGTTATAAAGTATGTCACAATAAAGCTTTAAAACATCACAGACATAGACTTCAGATTAAGAAAATGCACCAATACATGTGTTTTAAACATACTTTCAGCTTTTTGGAACATCATGTTGCTTATAGCTATTTACAGCATTTAAAATTAAGTAAATTATATAACAATTAAATCAAAGTTAAGTAGCATTATCTAGGTAAACACTAATGGTATTTATTAAGCATGACAGACATCCAAACTTATTCGTCATATATCTTATGACAGATTTAGTGCTGTCTAACACCTCTTTACCAATTTTTTCAAAATACAAGGAAATATTGACATATGTTTAAATTTTTCAGACAAAACATGTGAAGTAATTTATTATGAACTACATGTTTATCAGTGTTATTTATAATATCATATTTCAAAACGCAATACAAAATAATCTCACCTTATGGCATTTGGTTAAAACTATTGCCTTCAAACATCTATGTTCTTTTGATTTATGCTTGAAACACTGAAAATCAAGAGGGACAATTATAAGAGGTACTAACTTGTTGTACAGGCAGGATGAACAAAGTTTAACCAAAGTATTTTGTCTGCAGTAAAATATGCGTGTCAATTATACATTAAATACGGTTTTAGTGATTCAATTGAAGATAAAAAATACTTTTTACAAAAAAATTATTTGTTTATTAAAATTCATCATACAAAATACAAAGGGCAATAACTCTTATTAAAGAAAGTGTATGGTTATGGTTCTTGTGCATGGTACTTCACCCCCATTTATATCTATACACCTATAAAGTTTCATGTGGCTATCTTATATACTTTTTGAGAATTTTTTTTTTTTTTTTTTTTTTTTTTCCTGTTTAAATGTTTTTATTCATTCATAAAATATACATATACACACAATTTACAATGGCATGTTCGTTCATATACTTAAATTACCATATGTAATGTGTTTTCGCTATTTTAATACAATCATTACTCAAGCTGAATGAGGATCGTACTTCCTTCAACCTTTTTACCTTTTTTACTTAACTTAAATAAATATTTATGTATAGCACAATAATATTAAGTGTTAATTCTTAAACAAGAAAAGGATCAGATTTACAACAACTATGGCTACAGTGTTCAAAGAGATAAAGAGATAAAACATAGTACATTTGCTAATGTCGTTAAAAATTGACCTTTTTAAGAAAGTTTGATTTTACAATTTTAGTGCAGATTACAACACAATTGATATAAACTTTATGATCAAATTGCAAACAACATAGTAATACAAGGAAAGAGTCATATTTACAACTACTATGGTTACAGTGTTCAAAAAAATAAAACCTAGTACATTTGATAGTGTCATTAAAAATGGACCTTTTTAACAAAGTTTGATTTTACACTTAGACTGCAGTTTACAACACAATCAATATAAACTTTATGATCAATATGCAAACAACATAGTGACACTTAGTTAAGAAAACACATTTTGCAGGTTTCATATAAAATGCGAGTTAATAACAGTTATTTTTGTTATTCATGCAATTATGAATTACATATTAATCTTATAACTATCCAAAAAAATCCTTTATTTGATTCATTAGTTGTGTTTTCATATATATTTAAAGATAATTTTAGGCTAGCCTTAAATCCCTGAAAATGTGGAATTACTTCTTTCCTTTTGCATTCAAAAATGTACTTTTTAACTTCCATGAAAAGAATAAAGCAGTTATCATTTACGTTTGTATCACCAAGAAGGAACATTTTGCTGTTTATTACTATTTGTATATTTGCGTTTTTTAAGCTATCGAGATATCTTTAATAAGTATTTTTACTGTGTTACAATCCCAAAATAAATGGGTAATTGATTCTTCTGACATTTTGCAAAAAGTGCATGTTTTACTATTGGACAAGCCCATTTTAAAAAGGAGTGTGTTTGTTCCCAATATTCTGTGGATAATTCTAGTTTGTAACCATTGAATATATGTATTATTCGTTTTTTTAAACACTTGTCCATGGACATTTTTCCATTGTATGGAGTCATCTGCAAAGTATTCATTCCATTTTGTTTGGCATGTGGGGATTTCAGAGTTCTTTTAACATATTGTATAGTAACTTATTACAAGAATTTAGAATGATAGGTTTTATATAGGTCGACAAAATGGGATATGAATGTACTTTATAATTTTTTAATTTTACATTTTGCACCGAGACAATGTATGTGGAAAGAACCTTTTTTATACCTTCATAATGTAAAAAGTTTACCGGTTTATTCATTTTGGCTTGTAGCTCTTGCAGTGACAAAATCTGCCCACTGTCTTTAATAATATCTTTAACAAACCGAATGCCATCATCATACCAATATTTCCAAAAAATGTATTTATTGTTGATTAATAAACAGTTATTAAAAAACAAAGGCATATCTACAAGTTTATCAACAGAGTCAATATTAATACTCTTAACAAAGTCAGAATATATTGTTAAAACATCTATCCAAAAAGCGTTGGTTATATTTTTAACAGCTGAAATTGCGTATAAACTGCCTGTATTACATAGTATATTAAAATCTATTAACTTTCTAGCCAAGGATGTAAATTTGTTCTGGCCTTGAATAACTTTTCTTATCCATGATAATTTTAAACTTTTCATAAATGCATTTATGTCCACCATTTTGAGTCCCCCTTCATCAAAATCTTTTGTTATGACTTTTGCTTTGATTTTTGAAGGCCCTTGCCACACAAATTTGAGTACTTTATCATTTAAAACTTTACAAATAGCCTCTCCGGGTTGTGGCAAGGAGACAAACAGGTGAATAAACATTGGAAGTATCAAGGTCTTAACAACAGTTATCCTACCTAAGGGAGTTAGCTCTCTTCTGTTCCAATGTGCAATGATATTGTCTAATTTAACTAATTTGTCATTATAATTTAGCTCAATCATTTTAGGTAGATCAACATCGAAATTTAAACCTAATAATTTAAATTGGGTACATCCCCACACTAGTTTCCATCTTGTTTTTATGGACCGTGTGCTGTATTTTAAAGATCCTATCCAGACAACATGAGTTTTTTCAAAGTTTACATTCAGGCCTGAATATTGTGAGAAGGAGTGCAACAATTGTAATGCAGTATTCAAGGTTTCTTCCGACCTGTCCATTAATAAATAGGTATCATCAGCAAATTGTGATATCTTATATTCTTCATTGTCAATTGTTATTCCCTTCATTTGCTTACATTTTCTTATTTTAATAGCTAGTATTTCTGCACAAAGGATAAATATATATGCTGAAATAGGGTCTCCCTGACGACAACCTCGTCCTATCATAAAGAAGTCTGACAAAAACCCATTCAACTGGACCGCATTTTCCATATTATTAAAAAAAAGCGCTATCCAGTTCTTAAACATTGGCCCAAAGTTTAAAAAATCAAACACTTGTTTTATAAAACTGAATGATAAAGTATCGAACGCTTTTTCGAAATCAATTAGCATCAACAGGCCAGGGATTTGGTTGCACTCAGTATAACTCATAATATCATATAATAATCGTGTGTTATCTCCCATGTACCTGCCTTTAATGAAACCCGTTTGGTCATTATTCACTTATTTGTTTAAGGTTGACTTAAGTCTGTTAGCTATCGTTCCTGATGCTAATTTATAAACTGTGTTCAACAGGCAAATTGGTCTCCAATTTTTTAAAAATTGTTTAGGCTTACCCTCCTTTGGAATACAAGTTATAATTCCCTGCTTTTGAGTTATTGAGAGTGACCCTATATTATATGAATAATTAATGCTTCTTACCACAAAACCCCCCAATTTTTTCCAAAAAACTTTAAAGAAATTTGCTGAGAATCCATCGGAGCCTGGACTTTTGTCATTTTTCATGTGTTTAAGCGTTAATGACACCTCTTGTAAGGAAAGAATACCCTCTAACATGTCCGCCTCTAAATTTGTTAATTTGGGCAATTCATCATTTTTAAATTCATTTTTGAGATCAGGGTTGGTTGTGGGTTGTTCTGAATATAAAATTTTGTAAAAGCTGTTTGCTTCCTTAAAATATTTTCAGGTTCATATATAAATGTTCCATCTTCTCTCTGAATACAAGATATATTTTTGGAAAGAAAATTACGTTTTTCCAAGTTACAAAACATTTTAGTAGGTTTTTCTCCATTATCTATCCAGTCTGAACGGGAACGTATAAAGCAACCCTTCATAGTTTCTTGTCTAATAGTTTCTAGTTCATTTTTTAATGTAATTAATAAATCCTTATTTTCTTCAGTCAGTGATTGCTCTAATATTTCAATTTTTGATATTAATATACTTTCCTGTGTTCTTCTTAATTTTGCTCTGTGACTTGAAAAAGAGATGGTCTTGCCTCTAATCTCCATTAAAAGTGTTTCTAAGAAAAGTTGATCATTTATGACAAACTGTATTTGGCCATCTTCAATCTCGTTTAATGTGTCTAAATTATATATAGGAATGCAGTATTGACGTTTAATATCTTCTATCACAGTATTAATTACTCGCAAAAATTCAATATCGGATAGTAACGAGTTATTAAATTTCCATAAACCTTTACCGTGTATAATTTTTTCGAAACTTATAACCATGTCAATAATAGAATGATCAGATCTGTAGCTTAATTGTATTTGAGCATTTAATAAATATTCAATCATATTATTTGTAATAAGGAAAAGGTCCAGACGGCCCTGTTGCAATGGGTTAGTACGTCTCCACGTGTAACCTTTTTTCTCACCGTTTATATATCTAAATGTGTCCTTCAATTCCCTTTTAACTATTTCCCCCAATAACAAGTCTCTAGCTTTCCTATTAGTATTTAAATGTTTATAGTTAGTATAGTCCAACAGTGGGTCAAGCACTAAATTAAAGTCTCCACATATAATATACATTGTATTGCCAAATTTATCAATTGTATCAAATACTTGTTTATAAAAGGACGGGTTGTCTGTATTTAGGCCATATAAGTTTAGTAATGTGAACTGTTTGGAACAGAAACTAAGATTCAGGGCTATCATATTTCCATAATCATCTTTTTCGACTGAATTCACTGTAATTTGTAATTTATTTTTAAATAATATGGCGACACCCCTCGAATTAGTTGACCCAAAACTAATGTAGCAATCCCCACCCCATTGTGAGTATATATTTTTCTCCATTTGTGCATTCCAGTGAACATCTTGTAAACAATAGATATCAGCATTAAGCTTTTTTAAATAATTCATTACATCAAATCTCTTTCTACTATCGTTCAAACCCCGACAGTTAAAGGAAATCATGCGTAGTTCAGTCATAACAAAGGATTACAAAACATAGTATCAGTATTCGATCATAATATAGAATATGGTAAATTGTCAGTGGCATATAAAGCAGACAAAACTTTAACAATACACTTATGAAAGATATAAAAGCATGTAAACAGGAATTTAAAACAAGGAACAAAAAGCAAAGAACACAGACAAACATGTCTGCACCACCAAAAATATACACAAAAACCCTGCTCTGCTGCAAAAACAAATAGGACATACAGTATTTAGTATAAATTATGTTTTTATGAAAAGGAAAACAAAATATCTATAACATAATAACATTATGGATGGTGGGGAATGTATGCTAAAAGAAATTATGTTCTTATGAAAAGTGTTGGCATATATCTTTCCTGTGTGCAGCTGTAATAATATTAGAATAAATATTGAGGTCTAAAAAAATAATTTTATTCTGGTATGATAATTTTACATAATACCATTTTCAAAAACCGATTATTTACAATGTTTTATACCAATATACAAACAAATCAACCTACATATTGGATATAATCTGACCACGTTAAAGACTTGAGACAGCAATCAGACAAAATCACACTGTATTGACAAATTCGCCTAGTGTTGTTTGGTAGGTAGATAACAATGGTGTTGTTATAAAAACATATTTTTCCTTACATAATCAAGATTAGTATCTAGACTACTATACATTTATCTTGCAATGCTAAAGATGTACAAAACGTGTGAGCTTATTTATTATTACTTTTTGAGATATAGCATTAAAAAGTTTTGTGACAGACGGAAAGACGGACTGACAGACGGACAAACCCAATTTTATACTCCTCCGCCTTTGGCTGGGTATAATAAGCCTGTGATTGCATGTATTTAAATCATCTTGACAACTATTTAATTTTTCAAGCAGGCAGAATATATTGAACTACAAATGAAACATGTCTAGACAAACTTGTCAAAGCTATCAATGATTCAAAATATCAATAGAACATAAATAGAAACAGAATTGGAAAGTGAAACCTTTTCAACCATTTATTTGCATAAAACAATAGATTTTCACACGTTAACTGTTTAAAGCCCCAGCAATCATTACTCTCTAATTGATGATAATTAAGCAAAAATGCAATCCGCTCGATGTGCCCTAGATATTTGAATTTCAAGAAACAGCTAGAATAAAGGAAATGGAAGATTGCCATGGAGACAAAATGCAGCCACTACACATTCGCATTATATTTGAGCATTATAATATAGCGAAATTAATTAGATTAATAACAGAGTATATCCACCTATCAAAGCCTTGAAAAACAGGTATTCCAACACAATTCATATTTAACTAACTCTAATAAATATATATTACACGTTTTCAAAATGCTGTGTTCTTCCATAAGTTGATTATTTCGTGTATTTACAAAAATTCAGTACAGTTTAAGCATATACAGTATAGACTTAAAATGTTTAATAAAATCCAAAGAATATGGCTTTGTATCTTAAATGCAAATTAATTATTTTATGTACTTACAACTTTAAAGAACTGAGAATTACTTATAACATATTATTATTTATTCTTAAGTTAAAATAAAACATTTTTGAAGAAGAAGGCTTTCAGTGATTTTTTTTGCTTTAATTTGTTACAGCCTGTGCCATTTGAATTGGGAAAATTAGCGCGATAAACTGTGAAATTGGGAAAAATAGCGTGATAAACCATGAAATTGGGAAAAATTAAGCATTATGAATAGGATTATAAGTAACAGAAGTGATATTGTTTTTAAGTGCATGTTCAGGGAGTTTTCTAGAAAAGGAGTCTGGTCAAATTGGGATTTTTTTTAATCAATAAAAGTGGCAAGTTTGGGAATGATTTATGGACAAAAATGACTAAATTCAAGTTATATATTTTGTAAGATGTTTAAAAAATAAAGTTGAGACCTAGTTTTAAGAAATCATAATTCAGTTATATGAGACTTCTTTCTAAAAAAAAAAAAAAAAAAAATTTTTTTTTTTTTTTGGAAGTTGGGCTTTTTTTGGGAAATTTTGCCGTAGCAACTAGATTTTTTGACGTAGGAACAAAATGCAGTGTTTTTTTATGGCAATTTCGGGGCCGATATTCGGCCCCATTCCCCTCAAAAAATAGTATATATTTTCCCCCAATTTTTTGGAAAAAATACCCTCAGGAAGTAAAAAAAAAAATTTTTTTTTTTTTTTTAAAAAACAACTGCCTCATGATAGATATATTTCAAATTCATTTTATAAACATCTAACAAGGTTTATAACTATAATTAATATGATTTTTTATTATTATAAAGAGTTATATTAAATTAGGTTTTCCCAAATCAGTGGACTTCATGAATTAATTTTTTTTCCAAAATGGCCAAGAAAAGGTCTGATGTATCTATATTGTGTCAATATTTGTTGATAAAAACATTCCAATTTGGCCCATTTTATTGATAAAAAATGCTCAAATTTGCCATTTTATTGATTAAAAAAATCCCAATTAAACTCTAATTGGCTTGGAAAACTGATACTGTGCATGACGGCTGAACTGACTGAAACTAATGTTGAACAAATCATTGATATATATTTAAGAAAAAGAACAGAGACATTCAGCTGTGAATATTACATTCATACATACATGTGTATTCATATAATAAATATCATTACATATAAAAGAATGACTTCTTAATTTTCCCCTTTTCCTAAAAAACGACGCGTTTTTCCCCTTTGGACGGGCCCCGCCACCATTCCCCTATAGGTGAAAAAAAACACTGAAATGAAATGACGTGCATAATGTCTATATTGCCATATATCCATGTTGGAAGTTTCATGAAAAAATATAAAGAACTTTTAAAGTTATCGCAGGTTCCAGAAAAGTGTGACAGACACACAGAGCGCAAACCATAAGTCCCCTCTGGTGAAACCGGTAGGGGACAATAAGTATATAATATGTTACCTGTTATTTTCAAGCAAAAAAGCATCATGAAAAATTATTAGTTATAATGTAACTGACTTGACACTCATTGCATAGAATTAAATTGCCTACCTTTCCTGTTAAGAGAGGAATCTCAGCTAAATCCAGGTGTGAGAGCATCTTGCAAAACTGCAAAATGTGCCCAACTCTAAAAGAGCAGTAAACCAAGGTTATGCAGTAGTTTTAACCCTTGCTTTAGTTAACTCTGTCTAGCTCTTACTGCAACCTTAGATAACATTAAAAAATATATTTAAGCTAAATACTAGGGATGCAAGAGGTTAACCATTTAACATACCAAAATGACCAGTTAACCAGTTACAATTTTGGGAAAAGGTTTACCTGAACAAAATTATTTTTCATTGTATAATTCGGATGAGTTTATGTCCCCCCCAACCCCTTGACATACTGCAAACTTGTGCTGGAAACTAGTTTGCCCAACATGCCGCACCATTGACAGTATAAATAAAGTGTCAACAAAGTAATAAAGCAATAAATCAGTACCGGTACCTTTGTGATTAAAAAAAAGGGGTTTCGTTTTGATAATTGGCACAACTGTTTTGTCTAACTTTAACTAGCAATATGAGAGGACTTGAGGTTATTAGTGAGGACGTTATTGACACATTTATAGAACTTACGATAAAAATCTGTTGAGACATTGGACGGATTATTTTGATGTTTTGTTAGTCAATATCCAACACAGATTGCTTGCGAAAAAAATGTTCATATGTACATAAGTATGTATGAGAATATGACATATTTAACATATACTTTAACATTTTTACTCCCTAATAGGTGTTTCCCTTAACCGGTTAAAGCAAGTTTAACTAGTGGTTTGGGAAGATAATACATTATGCCATTACTAAATTGTAGCAAATTCAACTTAAATCTCACTTTATTTAAGGAGATACTTAAAGTGATATTATGGGCATCTAACAGTATATAGGTGTATATCGCAACCGCAGTTTATTATGGGTGTTTTCACTTCATATACACTTATATTTGTTAATGCAGCATCAACATACCAAAACAATATCCCGGAAAGAGAAAAATAATCCATTTGAATATCAACCGTACTTTCGTTTTGAAACTGACGACAGAAATGATTCGATGTACGATGCGAGTCTAAATGTAGTTTTCATACAGATTCGTTCATACGAAACAGACACAATTTTGTTTAACGGATCATTTCGGCTTTGAGGACTGGGTAAGTCATGTAAAATATCGAAAATAATATATATTTTTTTATAAACAACTGGTAGCAATATGAGTTGTAGATAATTGGTCAGTTACCACATTTTAACTAATTCATTTGACCTGTTAATTCTTTTCAGCTCAATTCAACAATGAAAAATGCCCATAAATTCCATAATACCACTTTAATATGTAGTGCTCAATACAAGAAACATTTCTGATAAACTGAATTATTTATTGATTATTTGCAGAAAATTTTGTGATAGCTATCAATAACCTTAATTAACTTTCAATAATCCTATCTATGAAATTTCAAACTAATGTTGAAAAAGTTAAAATACATTTCTACATCTTTCGTCAGCAAACAGCCTTTTATGTGTAAACATATTCTAGGGCACATTCTTTTTTTGTTTTGATATTTCTGGAGAAAGTTTTTCGTCTATAACAACAAAACAAACACAATTTAATTTAAATTCTGTGTTTGGACAGATATTATCTCAAAATAATTGTGACACCTTTTTTCTGAAAAGTTTCAAAGTTCTTTGCTGCACATGGATTTTTTCATGTTGAAGGGCTTGTTAGTTGGGTAAAAAAGCATGAGAGGTGATCGAGCTTTTGTCAGTCGTTTTTGTACCTGCATCTCTCAAGTTTGACGTGTTTGTGTCTTGGCTGTGTTTGACAAAGACATTGCCATTCATGAGTTTTTTCCCAAGCGAGACTTTACCATTAACTCCAAAGACCTGCTCATTTTCACAGGACCGGATCATTTTTGTGTAATCCCCAAAATATTTGCTGGATGGTGTATAAAAAAATAAACAAAGTTTCATATTGGGTTAAAACTACAATAACATGTCTTAAATTTACACTTCCAAAATAAAAATAAAAACACTTAATAATTACAAGCTTGCCTGTTTAAAGGGATGTTGATAATAATGTAAATGCATTTGATTTTAACAACAATTTTCAGTTCCAAAGATATTTGGTGCCTTATACAATAACTTTAGAATATTCTCCTTTTTAAAGAACAATAGTGGTGCATTGTGGAAACAAGAGGACCATCGCTCAACAGCATTCAAGGAAAACTAGTTGTCAAAACTTTACCATGTGACCTAGTCTTAGGAGACATGTGACCCAGATTTGAACATGACCTAGGTATTATACAGAAAAACATGAAATAAAAGTTTCACCAAAATCGAGACATTAATGTTGCCTCTATAAAGGATACTAAGTTTTTCTAAGATTTGTCCTGTAGCTCTAATTTTTGGACTTTCATGCTCGGTTAAGCTTAACATGTATATGTGTGAAGTGGCATTCCTTTTAGGTTTCTTAAATCTAATGGGTTAATTCGGGGCAGAGATTTCTACTTAAGAATGCGTATTGTTAAGAAAATACTTCAAAAAACAAAACATTTAATTATCATGAAGTTTTTTTCTTGATGTGGACAGCCAAAGTAAAATGTCATTTAAGTTTTGCACAAAAAGATCCACCTAAACATAAAAATGCACTTTTTTTATTATTCCGGTTTTTGTAGAAAATGTCAACTTGATTGAATGGGATTTAATTTTAACTATACATATCTGTGTAACACAACATCTGAACATTGCTATGAATACTGTTGATTTTAATACATCAAATTATTTGTTTTTAATCTTTACATAACATGTATTACTCAAGGTCATATGAGCACATAACTTGATATCAGGAGTTGTACATGTATATGTAATATCAACAGAAGAACACATTTGTGCTGCTTTTTATTACCAGTAAAAGGTTGCTGTTGTTTTTTATGATTGCTTTTTGGCTTCAGTCATTTTCTTTTTTAGCGCCAAGTTGCACAAATACTTGTCACATCAGAATTTAGGTGTACGCAAGGTAACCTTGAGAGACTGTTTGAGCTACATGTCCATCGTGAATTCAGCAACATTGTCCATTGGCCTAATGGAACAACCTTAACGCATTTTGTACAATATGTTTGAGTTAGAAGGTGGAGGCCCTAAAGGGCCCTAATTGATGATTAAGGTCAGGTAGCTAGCCTCACCCTTTGTCAGTGACCAGGAGACACCGGGTCAAGATCAGAGAACAGAGATGGGTACATTTGCTGGCCAGATTTCTCAGTGACACGTCTGTTACATTCACTGCTGTTAGGTCCAGATTCTTCAAACATGAACAATGCTTTCCTGTGAACAAAGTTCTTTAACAATTCAAAATAAATCATAATAAAATTATCAAAAATTGCATACATGTATAAATAAAATTTTAGCATTATTTACAGTTTCTCTTTTGGGATGTTTATTTTATTGAAAGTTCCTATTTGTTTTGCTTTTATTCTCAAGATTATGGCTATTCATCTTTTACACACACATCAAAATAGGACCTATGTGCAACAAGAGGACCTCGAGAATGTTTGAAGTCTAACCTGAAAAACTAAGCCCAGTGGCATAATACTCAAGACCCCTGTATAGGGGCTACTTTTTACCACAGGGGCGTAAGTTAAACTTACATGTATGTTGCTATGTTATTCTATATTATATAACAAGAGTTTGCCAACTTTGACACCAGTTGCACGGTGTCGTCCCGATTGTCCCACATTTAGAAATTCAATACACCGTACAAATAGGTGTGAAGAGGCGTAAGATGGGTAATACAAGTATAAAAAATATCATGTCTAGGATTTATTATAATTAACTACGATCAAAGTATAAAACGATAATTATCTATTGTTTGTCTGCTGTAACATAAATACAATTTAAATTTAAAAAAAAATAAGATAAATACTGTTATTTTATATAATTAAATAACAGTTGAACATCTTAAACATGCATTAATATATATCCATGCGTTATCAATAAATTAACCTAACTTCACTTTTTTCAAAATTCCACGTTATTTATTTACTAATAAACACGAAGGGATGAGCATTTTGCTTGACGCATTCAGATTTGTATTTTAATATGTATACTTGTATACTCATTGATCTTATAACAGTGTTACTTATAACTAAGTAGTGTTAGTATGCCATTCGAATTAAAGTATACAGAATCTTTATTCAGAGGGGAGATTAAATAACGGATTGAATGATTGATGCTTTGAATCGAAATATTAAGATTAAATGGAGATTGTTAAATAAACAAATTACCTGAGATTGTTTGATTTTTTAATACATTCATATTTCATTTTTATAGATATTAAATCGATTGGTGATTAAATATAAAATGTTAATAAAGTGTGTCTATATTCCCTCTATTGGAAGAAAATAAAAATAAAATATTGAGAAACACTTTTGTGTTTATGTTTTGTTAATTTAATCAAATAAATACACGAAATAAATACCCCTTTTCGAGCCCCAGATATGCAACTTACCTGTATTTTCCGTTATCGATATTTTACTCTTAAAATAAAAATGTGGGACAATCAGGAGTAAACCCAGTTGCACAACTTGAGCAAACTTTCCAATGCTTCATACCAAATATTACTATGGACCTTATGCGTTCAGAAAATATATTTTGCTAATAATATTTAATGTTAAATTTGGTTGGTTTCAAACTCTGGGACAGAATTTGAACAAGAAAATTAAATTACCCACAAAATAACTTTTTTTATGAATGGGTTTTATGGGACCGTTTTCCAAGCTTGCCTTTCCAAAGTCTGGCATGGCACATGTAAGACCCATATCCTTATAACCAATTGAATCTACAAATGTATTAGATCCACAACTTAAATTGTGGCCACTATTTCCTCAGATACTTGGTTAGTTAAGCCCCACATGAGTTAAGTATAATAATTATTTGCAACAATAGAAGACCGTGATCATAATTGTGTCTTGTCAAGACATATATTTAGGAAGTTTCAGCCCTCTTAAAGCAATACGTGTTAAAATACACTTGACACAAGTGAAAAGGGGCCATAACTAAGGTAGCAATAGTTTGTAAGTTAAAGATACACACTTTCAAAAATTATAATTTAGTGCTAACATAAGGGCAGTAACTCCAGGTATGTCAAAATATGTGAACCAAAATATGAAAGTTCATATGGTAATTTATATGTGACTGCAACGTTTAATCCCTAAAGCACCGATAATTTTTTAGGGATGTGCAACACAAAAATAGGAAAACAATAAAGTAGGACAGAAAACAGTGAATCTTCCCCCCTAGTGGGAGCAAAATAACAAAAGCGCATGTGAATTATTTACAATCCAATAAAACTTGTCCAAAGTGACCTACCTATGATATCCATGGCAAAAGTGGTCACCATTCTGGGGGAGGCTGACAAGTCCAGAGTGTCTAGGTAGGCTCCACATCGCATGAGAATACAATCCAATGTTCTGTCTGTTAATCCTACGCAGCCAAAGGGCGTTATTATTTACATCTGAGAAATAATATTTTCCCATTGTTTATCTTATAATAAACTATTGCTTGCAATGTTTATGTGCAGCCATGAATTCGAATGACCAATATTGTTATGTGCAGCCATGAATTCGAATGAACAATATTGTTTTTTGAGATTAAAATAAGCAACTGCCTGAAGAACCCCTATTTAATGTTTGGCTCAGACTCTCAGTTTTAAATAATGGGGTTTACTTTTGTTTGCATTTACAGGCTTTTAAACCAAATTTGATAGAAATATAGGAAAAATGTAGGAACTTCGTTCAGCTCAATATAGGAGTTTTCAGCACTTTTGTTTAGGAAAAAATATAGGAGTTTTATGACAGATATGTCTTAATTTAGATATGAACTTTTCTTTATAGATTGATATAAGCAGTTTTACCTATCTTATATGTGTACTTCGTGACAGGAATGAAATATACATTTACACTTACAAGATTCAGCTTGCATCCTGACTTAGAGAGACACTATTATGACTCTTAGAATTGCAAGTCATGTGAGCATGTTTGTTTAGATTCTATGGAAGAATGAAAGTTCCTTCTATAGCTAGGATGCTGAAAAGCAACACAATAAAGGATTCAAGTGGAACACAAATACATGTCATTAAATACATAGATCATCCCACAACACAAGCCTTAGCATAGCTTTAAAAAACAAGAGCACCGCCTTGCAGGTGCAGACCGCTCATCTATTTTCTTTTTAAAGGTGAAGGGACTCTCATTTTCAATCACAAAGGAGGGAGGGGTGGAGTGAAGAGGGGTGTATAGTGTGGGGGTGTGGACATTTATTACATTATTTTCCAAAAATGCGAAAAAAAAAGGAAAAAAAAAAAAAAAATTGGGGGTGGGTGGGGGGATTCTTGGGTGCGATGGTTGGACGGTATTTCAAACATAAAATAATAAAAATAAATATTTGTGTTTTTTAACAGTTTCAAAAAAAAATTGGGGGAGTGGGGGGGTAGGGTATAGTGTGAGGGTGTGGTGGTCATTTGTGAGATGATCTTTAAAAAAAAAAAATTTAGGGGGGGGGGGATTCGGGTGGGGGGGCACGGGGGATGGTTTGGGTGGAGTCTATTGTGGTATGTCAGGTAAGAGTAGTTTTGTCAAAGTATCAATCAAATCTAATCATATATAAAGAAGTTATGGCAATTTTAGCAAAATTTAATAATTTGACCTTGAGTCAAGGTCATTCAAAGGTGAAGGTAAAATTCAACTTGCCAGGTACAGTAACCTCATGATAGCATGAAAGTATTTGAAGTTTGAAAGCAATAGCCTTGATAGTTAAGAAGTAAAGTGGATCGAAACGCAAAATTAAACCATATATTCAAAGTTACTAAGTCAAAAAAGGGCCATAATTACGTAAAAATGACAACCAGAGTTATGCAACTTGTCCTTTTACTGTACCCTTATGATAGTTTGCGAGTGTTCCAAGTATGAAAGCAATATCTATGATACTTGAGGGGTAAAGTGAACCAAAACACAAAACTTAACCAAATTTTCAATTTTCTAAGTATAAAGGGCCCATAATTCCGTCCAAATGCCAATCAGAGTTACATAACTTTGCCTGCACAGTCCCCTTATGATAGTTAATAAGTGTTGCAAGTATGAAAGCAATAGCTTTGATACTGTAGGAATAAAGTGGACCTAAACAAAAAACTTAACCAAATTTTCAATTGTCTAAGTATAAAAAGGGCCCATAATTCTGTCAAAATGCCAGTCAGAGTTACATTACTTTGCCTGCACAGTCCCCTTATGATAGTTAATAGTCCCCTTATGATAGTTAATAAGTGTTGCAAGTATGAAAGCAATAGCTTTGATACTTACGGAATAAAATGGACCTAAACACAAATCTTAACCAAAATTTTCAATTTTCTAAGTATAAAAAGGGCACATAATTCTGTCAAAATGCATGCCAGAGTTATCTAACTTTGCCTGCCCAGTCCCCTCATGATAGTAAGTAAGTGTACCAAGTTTGAATGCAATAGCATTGATACTTTCTGAGAAAAGTGGACCTAAACGCAAAACTTAACCGGACGCCAACGCCGACGCCGACACCGACGCCAAGGTGATGACAATAGCTCATAATTTTTTTTTGAAAAAATAGATGAGCTAAAAACAATTATTATTGTAGAGAGCTTTAAAAACACATGTATTATTGTAGAGAGCTTTAAAAACACACTTATTATTGTAGAGAGCTTTAAAAACACATTTATTATTGTAGAGAGCTTTAAAAACACATATATTATTGTAGAGGTTTACAGCACATTTAACAGCTTCAAACATTTCCTATTCTTGCTTTATATGGGAAGTCTTTACATGAACAAATTCAAGAAAACTAGTCCATTTTTTCCACTGTCCAAGGATTATCATAATTTTTATATTGAATAAATCATGATTTACTATAACAAGGACTGTTTCATAAATTCACGGATATATTTTTCTTAATTTTTGAAGTTTTAACAAATCTCAAAACGCATGTTTAGATGCATTACTTTTTGACTTCATGGTTGCATTTTTTTTCAATATGTCACACTGTTTATTTGTAATGATCCTTCGTACACAAATAGAGGGTTGTGCTTGGGTACGCCAACAGCAGAGTATTAACAAATAATACAATAAAGTATGTTATATGATAAGACAAATGCAGTGCACAATATCACCCACTTTGTTGGGCATAAAAACACACACAGTAAGCATTACCTAAAAAAGCTTTAAAGACCCTCTTGAAGCTGAGATGTTTGATGTTGATCCAGGTCCTTTGTACCAGGTGTTTCCATCGCCAGCACACACGCTCAATACCAAGTCTCTCTTTCCATGACAGCATTGAAAATACGTGTATCAGAATCTCATCTAATAAAATATCTACACCTGCAGAAAGAGTGCTCGCATCATCCTGAAAGAACGTAAACCTAGGTTCCTGATTGTTTGTAATTGTTGTTTCATATTTTTCATTCACAACAGGCCTCATCATTATTCTGTTCAAAGCCTCACAAAAAATACAAAATACATTGAAAAAGAAAGAATCTAACTAACATCTCAATACATAAATGCCTGTTTATTTTGTTTTAACTATGTGAATAGTCTTTGAAATAACCGACTTGCTAGAAGGCACGGACAAGAAAGAAAAAAGATTTTCACTAAACTGATGGATGCTTCCTCGATGTGATTTGTCAATGAATGGAAATGCCATGAGAAGAGCTGTGATATTAAAGTAACAACATATGCATGGCAGTTAGTCATGGAAGCCACCCTTCTTTTGAGATGAATTAATAAACGAGGGAATGATACTTTCGCGTTAGTGTAATAAGGATCAGAAGTTTTAAAAATACTAGGAGAAATCTACACGGTGAGAAGTTTTATTTGCATTTGCTTAAAATTTGCGCCAATTAGTGTGATTATGCAAAGATGAATTTATCCATAAATGTACAGAAACATACAATCCCATGGCATATGGAAATATAAAGGCCATTTTAAGTTGTGACATAATGGAGATTTTAAATGCAAATTTCAAACGGCTAGCAAATTTCCACCCAATTTTATCGCTAACAATATCAAACAATTGCTTACAACATATAGAAGTTGCTACATTTACAAAAACATAATAATTCTGCTAAAAAACAGGTCTGAGTTACGGGCCTTGCACATATGGATCCACGACCTTGCATGAAGATCCCAATTTCATGGAAAATATCAATTGAATATCTATAAAGGTTTTACAGAGATATATAGTTGTTGCATGCAAACTTCAGACTGAATTTCTTCTTGCAAAAAATCTTACTGGGACTGTCATAAGAACAAAAAGATACAATTCTGCTTAAAAGCTGGTCACAGTTATTGGGTCAGTGAATGGTCCTAAATGACCCAAAACATAGCGTTTTATTTCAATATCTGTAACAGTGTCCATTTGTCACACAATATGCCTGTTTAAAGGTTTGAGATACATTGATCTGTGAAGGACATATTAATGTGTTGTACACATGATGGCACAAGAAAATAATGGCTACAACAAGAAACATGGCAAGGCCATGAATAAATGTCTTCCAAGTTTAACAAATCATATTTTTATTAAACTTATTAATGTGCAATCTCAAGTTAGGTTGACATATAAGTTAACTACATACACATTTTGTTCATAGTACCTCTATCTTAACTCGAGTAATTGAGCAGAAACTGGTTCAACAATTATAGTGACCTTGACCTTTGTTCAACTGGTCCAAAATGCAATAGAATAATATGCCTTAATGAAATAAATCTTCAAACAAAATTACAGTGCAATAAATCCATCTAACCAAAGTAATTAAGCAAAACCGTTTTATACTTTAACTAAGTGACCTTGACCTGAACCTGACTTGTCCCAAATGCAATCCCACGATGAGTATGAAAGTAAGCTACCTACAAAATCAGTATCCATGTAACCTCAAATATATTATTATTGAGTGAAAACAGTTGTTTTAAAGTTACCCTTATCCAGCCACAAATGTAATCCCAAGCAAATTCTCCATGTAATCTTACTACGAACAGGTCTTCATGTAATCGTACTTAATACAGAGTTTTGTAACTTGGTCAGTAACCTCCCACAATGACCCCAAACACATGTACATATTGTTTTGGTGCACACATCTTCTTTGTTATAAAGATTTACATTAAGTTTCATTGGGTTCTGGCTAGAAGTTTCTGAATATCTCCAGAAGAAAGTGTATGGATGGGCTTAATTTTTTCAAACAAAAGTTTAGGAAGCAAAATAAAAATGGTTAAACTTCATTAATAGAACACTAAAGTGATATTTAAATTGTCTGATTATCATATAGCATAAGAATGTCTTCCAGTTGATTACATAATAATGTCATGCAGTTTTTTACACACAAATAAATCATGGAAGCAGCTTCACGGATTCATCCCAAGGCAAGAGCTCTGACATACTAAACCTTGTTATTTGTTATGGCTTACATTTTTCAACTTTCTTACTTGCCTCTTCTGTGTGGTCAGATTCATTCTCCTCCAGATTCTTGTGTTCATCCCAGTAGGTCGCTTTAGGAGACAATTCTGCTGGCTGAACTCTCATTCGTCTGAAAAACACAATCATGTTTACAATTTCTGTTGAAGTTAATGAGGTACTTTGGCAATGATTTTGCATTGTGAGCTGCATCATATGAACATTAACAGCTCCTGACCAGACTGCCTTAGATATGCATTTTTACGCATTTTTATTTCTTAGAAAGTTAGATTCCCCCTACTGCGCCGCTTTGAAGCCATATATTTGACCTTTGACTTTGAAGGATTACCTTGACCTTTCACCACTCAAAATGTGCAGCTCCATGAGATACACATCCATGCCAAATATCAAGTTGCTACATGTATCTTCAATAGTGCAGAAGTTATTGCAAAAGTTTAACCAAGGTTAAAGTTTGTGACATAAAATGACAGACAGACACATACAATGACAGACAGACAGGCCAAAAACAATATACCCCCGATCATTCGATCAGGGGGCATACAAATTCCCAATAATGAAATCACATTTTTCCTGCAATTGCCAGGAAAAGGACTGATATTTGTTAACTGATACATATTCATGTATTGTTCATTACATAAACTTTCCTTTATTTCTTAGTGGCAATCTTATTCATGTATAAACTCATAGATTGTACATGCTCATGCTTCAAAACATATGTCTTTATATAGTACCTTGAATCCAAAACTAATTCACTTTCAGAGGCAGCCAGGGCTTTTTTCATTGATTCTGCATCAGAAAATGTTACAAATGCCATACTGAAATGAAGAAAGGCATCCAAATGTTTCACAACTTTTCTGTACAAGAAACTAAGAAATACTTGTATAAGTATTGGTTTCTCTTTATAAATATAATAAAAGAACATTATATTTTTATGGACAATGTACCTGAAATACAAATTAATCTTGGCACAAATACTAATATCTTTGAGACCCATAACTAACTACCTAGTATTGACATTGCATTTCCCTTTTAAAATATATGATGAATGCAATACTGAGTTATTTATATGAAGATTATAAATGTACATTAAAAGTTTGCATGCACCATTTCAGTCATTCTAAAATCAAGCATTTAATTGTTAATCTTGAACACCACACTGTCCTAATTATAAACTTGATGAAAAAGATTGCATTGATGTTTGTGATAGTCTCAAAGGTTTTTACCCTCTCGACCAGCCTTTCAAGTGGTCAGTGACAATGTAGCAATATTCCACTGGTCCAAACTTGCTAAAAAACGTTGAAAGTTTCTTTGATTGGATCTGGAAATGAAAACATCATTACAGATATTTTTACTATTGTTTCATTACATTTAGTTCAAATTAAATATTTTAATTACTTTACTTATTTCAAGAACATTCTCACACAAAACTAGAATAAATTTACTATCATCACTTATTTTAAGCATATCTTTACAACAACTTTACACACTTTTAGTTAGTGTAAGGAAGTGCACATGTGACAAAAGCTTAATAATCTTGACTTCTATGTGTACATGAAACAAACATTCAACCAGAATAACCCTGGCTTTCAGCAATAGAAATCAAGTAAAGTGTTTGTTATCTAAAATGTCATCCTGCTCAATTAATGGCAGCCAGCTTTTACTAATGAGATACCTTGACTTATGCACATCTTTAAAAATGTACCATACAAATTTGAAAAGAAATGAATATGTACATCTGTTCACAGGGTCATCTTTACAGAGCCCCCCTCCCACCTTATATTGTGAAAGGGTCTGGGACATTCAATTGTTAATAATTTAATAAATGATTTTAAAGCATGTACAATTTAACCTGACGAAGCGGTCACCTAAGTAAGGCAGTCACCTGGTGTAAGTGGTCATCATCAGAATCATCATCATTGATAATCTTTCAAAGGTCTACAGTCTTCGAAATTAGCTTTGAAAAGTTACATGCCAGTCGGACCAGTTACTTAAGAATTTTTACATGCCCAACATATTTTTTACATGCCCAAACTTTTTTAACCAAAAATGTAACAAACCACAACATGTTTGCACTTAAATGCTACACATAGTAAAGCAGAACATTTGTTTCAACAGTAGTGAATACAATGACATCTAATCAGTCACTAGAATAAAGACGGTCGATCGTTACACCAGAGCGCTTGGAAAGAGCGTTCTCTGGTGTCCTCGTACAGTTTCTTGGCTTCCTTTTTCTATTAATCATTGTCAATTTTCTATTTTGGAAGTGCTTTACCAGGCTTAGCCCCATCAACATACAATAGATACTACATAGCCTCTATGTCGACAATGACATTTGTTGACATTGACTAAAACGGAAGCGTATTACTTGATTGAAATAATCGATTCAAAAAGCATCTACTCTATTACTTTCTAAAGAAACCGTCGATAAGAACTGAATGTGACCAAAATGCATCGGTCAAAAACAATAACGATGACGTGAGCAAGCAGGTGCGTGTTGTTATACCAATCGAATTTCATTGTTTTACAACTTCCAAAATTGAAAAATAGATTTGCAAATATCAAGAACTTACGATTTTTTTTATAAACTGTCAATTGGCTTCAATAATTAACATGCCTGGCGGGCCACAAACGTGAATTTTTGTATGCGCCGGGCATGAATTTTACTCGCCACGGGCGATCGGGCATGTGCTAATTTCGAAGACTGGGTCTACCTATCTTAATTCTTACCCGATAGCTTATATTTCCCACAAATATCTTCTTGTTTATGTTGTATTTTTCATCTAGGTTTGCAGCTACACTCTCACTCATTTTCTCATCTGATGAAATATATTGGAAAACTGTTCTCATCAATTTTCATGAAGACTGGAGTATTCATAATATTTTTCTTTAATTTAAGATTGTGAACTAGTTTTTCACTACATTAGACCCCCTTTCCAACTGTGCCAAGATATAATTTGGCCATAAGTTCTGACCATATTTCTTGAAGATTGAGTAATAAAAGTGACCTCTAGTTTTCAAAAGCTATTTCTTTGATTTGTAACCTACAAGCAGTTGTGGACGCCCCCTTCTTAATTTTATGATCATTTTAGGTACCAAGAATCTGTTGTTTAATTGCATTTTTTAACCATCTCAGTATGCTTCAAGTTAGTGCAAGTTTTGTTAATTATGAGCACCACATTTTATATTATTTTTAAACAATGGTTTTCGCCCATCTTTATGATTTTCAGTCTGGCATTGTGTTACACAGTGAATGCCTAAAGTTAAATGTAAATATATCATCAATCAATGCTGTACATTAAAGATGCTTGATTGGTAATAATCACCTTTAATTTTTATTAAGTAACCTTGAACTTGGAACTGGCTCGAACATGTGACACTGATATGCACCAATCTTGTCAATGTTGGTTAGTTATTTGAACTAGATGCGTGTCTGTGGAATGTCTCGACCATTGTCAACAAGAAACTGTCGGAAACAGGTGATGCTCCCCAAAGGTTTTTTTTGTCACAATATTGCACTATACATTCAGATAAAAGGAATTGTCTTGAGGACACAGAAGTTGGGGGAACAAGAATTTTTTTTATAGAAAATTTAAAAGGGCCATAACTCTGTGAAAAATCATCTTACCACAACCCGCTGATAATATGCACATCTCCTCTTGGTAGTGAAGCTTCCCATAAAGTTTCATTGAATTCCAGTCATTAGTTGCTGAGAAATAGCCCAGAAAAGAATTGCACTATATTGTACAGTTAATGGAAAATTTCAAAGGGCCATAACTCTGTGAAAAATCATCCAACCAGAACCGGCTGATAATATGCACATCTCCTCTTGGTAGTGAAGCTTCCCAATAAAGTTTCATTGAATTCCGGTCATTAATTGCTGAGAAATAGCCCGGACAAAAATTGTGCACGGACGGACACACGGATGGACAGACGAAGCGGCAACTATATGCCCCCCCCAATTATATATTTTTTTTGGGGGGGGGGGGGGGGGGCATAAAAATACATTTCATAATTAAACAAGCAAATTTATTGAATTTATATATCCAGTCGTAACTAAAAAGTTTGTGACAGACAGACAGACTGACAGACGGACAACACGAATACTACATCCCTTCTACTTTGGCGGGGGATAATAAGCTGCATCAGATCATTTTAACCTTTGACCTCTTAGAAAGACCTTGACCATTGCCCAAGGGGTACAGGACTTGTGTAGGCCATGTTTTTACCACAAGGTAAAACCTCTGTGGTAAATAACTTTCATGTAATGAATGATGAACTATAAGGTTACAGTCCATAGGAACTGTATGAATACGATGCAGAATGTGGACATCTTAACCTTAAAGCAAGACCTTGACCCTTAAAGCTTTACAGGTCGAGGGGACAAAATTTGTCTGCAGATGAATTAAGTATTGAAAGGATAAGTGAATTTCCCAAAAGATGTTGTCCTATATGTCCTATAGGACAACATCATTTCAATTATACAAATTAATTCGAAAATTTTCAAATTTTCTTTATTATCCCTTTCCCACTCAGAAGCAAAGTGAAAATGGCTTTGTGCAAACAGCATAAAACCAGAACAGGCAGGTTTTATGCTGTTTGCTGCTCATCATTATCTAAGGGTTGGAATTGAAGCCTTGAAAATTTGAATCTAGTAAAAAAGGTCTTACATTAAATTTAACTTTCTGAGGGACAACAAATGCGTACAAAAACGTATCAAAGTGGTAAGGCATTGAAGAATCCACTCGACCGCTCGCATATGCAAGTGAAGTTGACGGTCGGGCAAGTTATGTTTGTTAAATACTCAACCGACCGGGTGAGTGCTGTTTTTTCAAGTTGAGAAATATAAATTCAGTTCCAGAACTCCTGCCACATTGATACAAATTGCGAACAATTTTTTGAACGAACAAAAAATAGGTTTAGTACACATAGAAACTGCACTTTCGTTTTGACAATGAAAACATGACATCACGGGCACAGTAAAAATAATTCTGGAAATCGGCTGCGCTCTTTTCGTATCTGTCAATGCTCTTAGCTAATCAATTTAAAGTGAAAAAAACAGTTAAATATATTTGTCATTCCGTGACGAATAAAATTTCATTTTAATGTAAATATCAATAAAAAATAATACATAACTGGTTAATTATAATACTTCTTATATTTAATTAAAAATAAACAGAAACAATAATTATTAATAAACATAATAATTTGTGATCAGAAGCCTTAGCCAAAAATTGCCTTATTGTAACTATAAATAAAGCATATATATTTTTTAATGCAGGGCGAGTAGATTAAAGTAAAGGGCAAGTGGATTGTCAGGCCTACAGGTACTCGCCCTGCAGGGCGAATGGCTCTGGAAAAATTCTTCAATGCCTGGTGGTAAAAAGCTAAAGGGGCCTTTTCATGTTTTGGTACATTGACAAAATTGAAAAAAAAAGTTGTTTCAAATTCGTACATTTTCGCTTTGTGATATTTATGAGGAAACAGTAATACTGAACATTTACCATGCTCTAAAAGTGTTGCAACGCGAAACAAATGAATAATTTGGAGAGTTATGTTGTTGTCCTTAAATTTTGTGAAACTACGGGAATTGCTTATATAAAGTATAAAATACATCCTTCATTGAATGAGCACAGATGACTGAGTGGTCCAAATGGTAGACTTTTGCTCCAGGACGCCAGGGGTCAGTGGTTCGAGCCCAGTTGAGGGTTACTTTTATTTTTTTTATATCTTATTCTTGTTTTTTTTACTGGAGCTTTTTAGATCCAATGTTTGCATTTATCAATATAAAGCATTTGATGCCAAACTTCAAAACATGCTAAATCTGTTCAAAAAGGCGCCTTTAATATCATAGCCACAGTCTAACTAGTCCATATAAACGGACTCCCAGAGCCTTTGATAACTTCATAAACATGGGTGCAGTTCAGCGCAGCGAATCCGTGCGCTTCACTAAACAGACGTCATTCGAGACAAATTGAGGAAAATAATGGGCTAGATTGAACTTTACCGGAACGCACTTATTTACCACTCTCGACAAAGCGGGGTTTTGGGGGCGGTAGCCCCTGATACTAAGGAAATATATAGGATAAAAAGGATAATAAGTATTGCGTTTGTTGTTATGTGTTAGGTGTTAAGGGTTAGGGTTAGTGTACGCTGTTTGATGTAAAGTGTTGCGTACCGGTAAAGTTCAATCGTCCCAAATAATGAATAAACTTCATAAACATGTTAAATTCACCTGAATGGCAACCTAATTACCTATGGATGTTATCCTTTGCATGCACCTTATAAAAACACGACAATGTTTCAACACACTTTTCTTGCTGACATGTTTATGTTTAAATTTGAAACAGTGTATTCTGTATCGAATACCACATCGTTATCGACTTTATAGGCTGGAGCACATAACCCGACGTGCAAAATATTGGTGCACTGCGACCTAACCAATATTGGGTCAATTTTCCAATATGGCGGATACAGCGTACATAACAAAACCTAAGTCAATAAAATCAATTATTTCTTGCTTTAATGGTACCATTTAGATAAGATTGTGGTTACATAGTTAAACTTTAATAAGTTCTTGCAGTTTCAGTGTTCCTTAACCCTTGCATTGTTGATAACATTTTGCACCCATGGACAAAAGAGAGCGCATTGCAACTCGAAGCAGCCTATTGGGCTATAAAGCTAAGAGTTGAATTATTGCAACAACAGTCTAACCACCTGTGACTTAATATTAAAAAACAACAATCGTAAAATTCATAATCGAATTTCTCGAAAAAATCATGATCGAAATTCTCTCTAAATTATGCCGAATAAATTCGAAAGAATTTCTTTGCAAAAAAAAATAATGATAAACAAACAAATAACATAAACTAACGTGTACGAATGTTCTTGTCGATTAAAGGAAAGGAAAATTGTTGTTGTTCGTTGCGGAATCATTTAAATGAGATTATTTTAAGGCGCACACCGGTTTGATTAGAAGCAAGTCAATACGGCCAGAAGTTACACCGGTGAAGCGTGAATTTCACAAGAGCGTGAGAAAGTTAAGATTTATCGGAAACGAATGATTGTGCGCATGCACAGTATGATGTAACAATGCTCGCGGGGAAGACTTTATTAATGATTATTGCAAATGACACATGATTTCGATGCGTAAGGTACATTCAACAACCCTGGACAAGATCGTCGCGATCTTTAATCGTTAGTTTTTGTATTGCGTGAACAAAAACATACATTGTTATTATAACGGTAGCAGGCTAAAACCTGGTTAAAAAGTGGCGGAGCTCTCATTGAATGGCCTAGATATCGTACATAGAATAACAAATAGAGAACAAATCGCGACACTATTGTTACGTTTGTCTCCAGATTTGCAAAAGACGTATAATACGTAACATAAAACTGCTAAAAACTACGAACGTTTAAGTGAATGATGACCTGAAGAAACTAAATCCGCAAGTCTTAATGTGCGTAAAGAAGAAAACTATGGACGAGGTGAAAGATGCCTGGACCAGCAATGGGGTTCTCAAGTATATATACTGTGCAACACGAAGAATACCAGGAATGGCTGGACTTGCAAATCGCCTGCTTCTCAAGTAGTTCGATCACCCTTGTACAAAGCAATATGATTGACCAATAGAAATATATTTCCTACTGCAGAATAAAGCTATGATCATATTAATGGGTAAACGAACATATCTAATCAGATTGTGCATTACATAAATATACAAGTCAAGTTTATAACATTTCTTGATAAGCGAGTTTTATGCATATGCATTTTTATACAATATTTCCGTGAACTGTTGGGAACTATTTTCTAAATATAAAACTCAGCCCATTATTATTGCAAAATAGCACTTGATTTTTTTTTGTCTAGAAAAAAATAGAATTGTGTCGTGGTAGAAGTGCGAACCCACACTTATGTTTCGGTGTAAATTTGCATGAATATATCTGATAAACGAAATATTCATTCTGTGTTAACCTTGTAGTTTCTTTATTTTGGAAAGTAAATAAAAAATTATCACGTTTACTTATTTAAATTTTGGCACAACTAATTTCACACACACGCGCACGCACATCCGCACAAGCACGCACGAAAGCGCGTGCGCAAACACTACACTCATTGAGAATAGCTCTCATTATAAACCGTAATGAAAATACGTTCAAAAGGTAACATTAAATAGGAAAGCAAAATACTTTCTAAAGATGTTGAGTGCTAAAAAATTTGCCTTGAATTATTGTACATTAACAGGTTATACAAAATAAACTACAGTCAAGCAATATATTTAAGCATAGAAACACACAGGTTATTAGCGGAGTATCGCAGCATAATTTTTTTTATAAAAAATGTCTTAACTAATCAAAGATAAGAAGAATGAAAAAAATCACAAATAAGACGTAATTATTGCAACATAATTTCAAAACAAAAAAGACAAACTGAGATAAATAAAAAAATAAAAAAAGCAATTTTGAAGAAAGGACAATCTTACCGGGGATGATTCATTATTAAGGAGAGAGGGGAACTGAAATTGTCAAGTCGAACCCGACGAAATCTAGCTTTTACGACCTTATTATGATGATACACTTTATAATAAGGTTCATGAAATTGAATACAGCAGATGTAAAACATCTCATGGCGAAAAAGTATGACGGAAGGACGACCAGACAACGCTAATATAGTGCACCTCCGCCTTCGAGGAAAACACAAAGTAGATGTGATCATATTTACTGTAAATTGTAACCGGTAACAATGAAAAATAATAATCGGAAACAAAACAGAACTAATTAACAAAAATAGCGCGCAAGAAGTTGATCTAATACGATTATGAACATTTATTTTGCATGTTTTCGCTTGTGTTTGGACAGACTTCTTCTGTGTCTGAACGACTTCACATATTTGTCATATGTTTGCCTTTTCTCATCACAATGGGTGTGCATGTGCACCATTCAGTCCAACCTTTCGTTCAATTCAGCGGCACACGCATCACACTTGAAACTTACGGCTTATTACTCTCTTCTTTAATAATTTGTCTACCGTAATCTGTTTTCGTGGCAAATTCTACACAACAATTTGAAAAAAAATGTTGTCTCGTTTCCCTATGCACACTGCACCTAAAAATAAGTTAACAAATAAAGACACCATTAAAACGTTCTGATTTGAAATGAACATGTATATTTTTATTAGCCAAAAGATGCGCAGTTCCGCCTGCATTTACATCTTGTGAATTCCGGGTCACAATAACTAGTAGCTTAATATGTAATTTTCTCGAAATGCTTTATTCTGTGCGTGATTTAAAAAAAGTGTTTTTAAGTGTCCGAAAACCAGTTTTGACCCGATGAGAATAATTTAAACACACACAAAGCCCGTCATACTATAGCTTATTCCAAATATTATACCTCTGAGATTTTTCGCTTAAGAGCAGAAGATTTTAATTAAATATTTTAACATATAAGTCATTATTTATCATATAACCTCTAGGGTGTGTGCAGCTTTACACCAGGGTCATGGTTGGATCAAACGTAGTAAAGGACCCCATACATCGTTACACACTATTATTAACCCCCTTACCATGGTGGATTTTAAAGTTCCAGTTTCGAATATGTATTTTTGTTCTGGTACTGGTGATATCAGTCGTAACTATTGTAATATCCGTATAGAAGAGTAGCCTATGAATGATTCGAAGAGTTTAAGAATTTTGTGAAAATCTTCCCTGCGGTTTAAGGATGAAGTCGTTTGAAAAATTCCTTAACGCAGGGTGCACTTCGTACGACTCACAACCAACGAAAGGCGGTCCCAAAACTGAAGTAGAACAGAACAGAAAACGTGTTATGAAGATCGTGTGAACGGAAGAATTGAACTGTTAGGTCCTTGTTAATGTTATCCGAAAAATATTGTTCGTTTCGTCCGTGGGAAAAAATCGTTTTAATAATATTGCGTTTATGAGTAAGCAAGTAACATACGTAACGCATAGCAAGTAAAATATGACCGATAAATTATTAATGCTTTATCGTTTTTATTTAGCAGATTAAGCGGGTTTCAAAGTTTGATTATTTTAAACATAATGATAGTTTAGGTTGCTTTAGGCTCAGGTCACATGGTACGCTTTATATTAAGGTGCATATTTTCGTTTGATACTTCATTTTCATCCGTTTTAATTAACCCATTTATGCATAGCGTCTAGAAAAAAGTCATTTGCAAACAGCGTAGACCCAGATAAGAAGCCGCTGTCTGCGCTGTTTGCTTAAAGGAATTTTCTGTAAGAAATATTCTAAATATAGAAATAAATATACAAGACAACCCTAATTTTTGAATTAAATTGACCCAATTTAGAAGGATGGGAGAGTCCACTCGGCATAAATGGGTTGATATATTGAACTTTATGAAGGAAAGTGGATCTTGTGTCATTCGCATAGTCTGATCAGCAGCTATATTGTTCGCTAATGGGACAACGAAACGCTGCGTAATTTTTAGCGACATGGTAGCTCCTGACCTGAGTTCGCAGGCTGGTCTGAAGCTACACGGGCTGTATATTCGCAGGCTGGTCTGAGGCTACACGGGCTGTATATTCGCAGGCTGGTCTGAGGCTACACGGCCTCTATATTCGCAGGCTTGTCTGAGGCTACACGGGCTGTATATTCGCAGGCTGGTCTAAGGCTACACGGCCTGTATATTCGCAGGCTGGTCTGTGGCTACACGGGCTGTATATTCGCAGGCTGGTATGAGGCTACACGGCCTGTATATTCGCAGGCTGGTCTGAGGCTACACGGCCTGTATATTCGCAGGCTAGTTTGAGGCTACACGAGCTGTATATTCGCAGCTGGTCTGAGGCTACACGGGCTGTATTTTCGCAGGCTGGTCTGAGGCTACACGGGCTGTATATTGCATAAAACCAATGTTCGCAAAATACGGCTTAATAATAAATGAGAATGGATATTGAAATATCGAAGTTATTTGTACATGTATATACATAATGTGTTTAGCTCGTGTGTTAAGGGATTTCTTTCAAAATGCCATCTCCCCACAATATATGTATGTTCGTTTACAATGCCAAGTGCAAGCTTTGAAAGATTCCCCAAGGCTTCAAGAGGCTAAACTCTACATACACCACTGCACCTGGGCTTAACTTCTTATTCTGGAGACAGACCATTTTCATTCCCCTATCCGCAATAATCCAAATGGCGTCAAATCACGCTGTCCTCTCATTGCCTCGTTAGTTGACGTCCAAACTATTAAGGTCTATCGGTTTGAATCTAGTTTTTTAAAGTAGTGTTGTAAATCCTTAACTTTACATGCTGAATTTTGTAAAATTAAAGCGTTAACGTTAACATTAATAGATTACATGTATTCTGTATGAAAGGAACATATTTGAACAAACAACCACATACGTTTTATTTCAATATTAAATAAAGCATTTCGACAGCAGGTATCAGTTTCCTCTCACACATTCTGTTTGTTCATTTATATCGTGGACATGTGAGGCAACTATAATGTTCTACCAAGGTTATCGATGATTACATTCTCTATAAATCATTGTATAATACAAGCCACTTTATGGAAACATCGTCACGATTTATACTGTATCCGTCAGGTTTTAATGTCAACATAGATTGGGCCCTCCCTGTTTGGAAGACTATAAGCACGAGCTCGATTCACATATCACGAAATACCAATTATAAAATAAATGCACCGCTATTCTACTTGCCATAAGGAGTTTACTAGTCTAAGTAACTGCGCAATCATGCGGACCTTCGTTTTGTTGGCAATTATTTTGGGTAAGAGTTTCTTTACGGCTTAAGTTCTATGTTTCATGTTATAGTTAATTAGCGGGGAAACCGACCCGCTGATCAAAAAATGTTGTTGTCTTTTTGTTTGTACGTATACAATTAGCAAAAATTTAGTGCATATCATTAATGTTGCATATATTTGTTTTTTAAAGTATTTATTATGGTTAACAAAAGCATGGACATACAGTGTAACTGTCTGAAACTTAACACAATTATGGGCTCGGTTACATATTTTTGTCATTAAATGAATACCATATTATTTAAACAATATGCTAAAATGATTTTTTGATTTTTTTCAAAATCTCTTTACATAGCGATTTCGTTGCTAGAATTCCCGTGTTCTTAGTCAATTGAACGTTGACCTCTCGTTGCGGCTTTCACTCAAATAAATTGAAAATGTGTATATTTATTTTACCTAAATATGTTTGGGATTTTAATTTCGATGTTGTAAAATGAAGATTTAATGAATCGATTCATACTACTCACTTCTTCAGAACATGCTTTTATTTTATTCAAATGATATACACTTGGAGACTTTTCTAACGCAACACTTTTTAAAATCGAATATCCCACTTATGAGTAAAGATTTCGATTTAAAATTGTACATGTGATCATTTGACTACAATCTATGCAAGCTCGCGATAAAATCATTCATCCGTGACGAACGGATGCTTAAGCACGTGCGGAAGGTATCGGTTCATCTTTTTAGACGTGAAAATGGTGAAACGCGATATAATTATATTTTAATTTCGATTTCCTAATTCTACACACCAGCAAAACAGAACAATAAATTAAAAAAGCAAATATGGCTCGCATGAATATTCGGTAGCGCAACCGCGCAATTGGAATATTGCAGGCTAACTTCCCCATATGCTTAAGCGTCCGATCGTAGGGATGAATGATTGTATCGTGTGCTTGCTCACAATGTAGGTACGAATGATAACATGTACAATTTTAAGACAAAATCGTTATAGCTGAGATACTCAAGTTAACAAATTTTTGCAATAGAAAAGTCACCAAATGTAGGCCCATGTGGAAGGGTGACCAAATATCCCTCAAAGTTTTATAAACAAATGTGTGGCTTCAATGAGAAAAAGAAATGCACACGTTGTTACAGCACAGGAGGACACCCAAGGAATTAGCCACTCGAATTTGTTACATTCGTGGATTTTCACAATGTTATTGTTTTACGTTGTACGATTTTGAGAATTTGACTTATGAAATGGTGTTTTAAATTTTGTAAGTTTTATTTCTTTTCAATTAATTTCAATTAAATTTACAGAAATTTATACCTTATGTTGTACTATTCTTCGTCCAAATTTCAACAAAATCCGTTAAAACAATAAGGAAGCATTATATATTTGAATATGTGCTGCGTTAGGAAAGTCTCCAAGTGAACACCTTCATGTGAATAAAGTTGTGAAAAGCGTTTTGTTAGTCCAAGAATAAATATCAATGTGACTGACACTTCATGAGCTCAATATATGCACTTTAAGATGAAGTTATCGAAGATAGTCAAGATACATATTAGCCGCCATCTGAAAAACTGGGCTTAATGCATGTGCGTCGTCACTGATTGGCCTATGTGCACTCGTGTATTTTAATTATGCTCACTGTTATTTCTGGCCATATTAATGTGTTATGTTGTTGTTTTTGACAAATGCACGTAACAAAAATGTTTCTTTAAATTGTGTAATTAATGTAAAATTAATATAAATATGGGGC
Organism: Dreissena polymorpha; assembly: GCF_020536995.1. Classification (NCBI taxonomy): domain Eukaryota; kingdom Metazoa; phylum Mollusca; class Bivalvia; order Myida; family Dreissenidae; genus Dreissena; species Dreissena polymorpha. Next base: position 150,864,662 of record NC_068355.1, read on the forward strand.
TTTATTTAATTAATATTTCACGTCGAAACTTTTTTCGTCAGTCGTGTGCTACGCCGAGGAATGCAGGGACGTTGGTGGCTGCCATCACGTGACATGTGCATCTGGATGGCACATTGCGTGTCGAGAGCGTGAATGCACGTGCCTTGCTGGTAAAACATATTTTATTCGAAAGTATTTGATCGTGTATCACTTAAAGAACCGTACATGAAACGTGTAAATATATAATTAAGTAATATTTGTAAGAATGGACCATACGTACACATTCATTTAGCGTTACAATATTAAGGGCCGCCAATACCGCTTACTAGATTGACAAATAGTTAAACTATTATTTGTTAATAATAATAATAATAATCTGACACAACTATAAGCTTCATGAAATAATATAATGTTACCATCAAATTAATTGTGGTTGGAAATAAAATTATATGCCACCATATCACAAAAATGTAAGAATAAGGTAAAGGTTATATGCTCAATAAATGTTCGCAAAATTACACACACGCTATGAGTCTAGATGGCATTTACAGGCGCTCCCGGTGGTTCAGCCACCACCTGCACCGCGGCTTCCGACTGCACGTGTGACAGGGATACGCCCCACTGTGTGGACGGGCGCTGCACGTGTGGTTTCCCCGGAGGCAGAAAATAAACGTGTAGCTGCTAGACTTGCAAATGTATTGACTTGTTTATTATGAACTATTAATTAAATTTTCCCTTTGATACTTGCCATTTTTGCTTTTCATCTTTTAATTCAAGATGCAGTTACGAATAAGCGCATAAGACTGACAATGTACATCACTATGATTTATAGCATTGGAAATAATGAAGGCTTGAGAACCTGTGTGTGGCATATTCAATGTTGGGTTTATAAAAAGTCAATTAAATATTCTATTTTTTTTCTATTTTTATGAAGTAAAGTTATTTTTTCATGTTTGATTTCTTAAATTAAAATTACTTTTGTTTAACATAATGATCGTTTTTGTTTCGAAAAAATACTTAATTGATATTTACCTCGCAATGTCAAGACGCATAAACTCATGAATCCCGTTAGTGCCATCGCATATGCAAGAGTTGATTTTAACCCATTTAAGCCTAGCGTCTAGAAAAAAATTCCTTGGAAAACAGCGTAGACCCAGATGAGACGCCGCATGTAAAACATATTCTAAATATATAACTAAATATACTAGACATCCCTAATTTTGAAAATAAATTGATCCAATATAGAAGGATGGGAGAGTCCACTAGGCAAAAATGGGTTAACAACGATACGCGACAGAACGACGATCAAGCGCTATCAAAAACGCTGAAATGGGAGCGTGTATGGCAAGCGGTTCGACGCATAATCCCAAGAAACTAGGTACCTCATGAGAACCTAGGTTCTAATGAGAACTATGGTTTCCAAATGAAATCTTGGGTTCTCATGATAACCTAGGTTATCAGAGAGAACGACGCGAAACCTAGTTTCTTGGGATTATACGTCGAACCGCTTGCCATAATTAACCTCCAGTTGTCTCCCATTGCTTGGTACACGCTGGCGGCATATGTGTAGAATGATAAGAAATAGACGTGAAACAGAGAATGTTACTCCCAAAGAACATTGTTTAACAATGTTCAGACAATGCTAAGTAATATTCAACGAAACTTGTAGGAAACTTCTTAAGGAATGAAATTAGTAAAGTAATCGGTCGACATTGGTCTGACACGTTAATAAAAAAAATAAACTGTTTATGAAATACATCTTAAATTGTAAATATTATTTTGAGACTAAAAATTGAAACAAATTCAGATCAATCGTTACATAATTCATTGTTACAGCATTAAATGAGTTTCAGATATTCAGTCCCCTTGTTCCGGCCTCAAACGACTGTACGGTACAGTTTTCTATTTAAAGTATGTCGGTGATATAGTAAGCTATCATTATGGTATAAATAGAAGTTTAATCTCTATTGATAATTTGTCTCGGTCAGCAGCTGGAGCGTGCTCGTCGCGACCGAGGCCAGGAGCCGCCTGCAGAAGATTGATATCTCGCGGCTTGATCTTCTGCGGATGGCTCAGCAAATCCAGCTGAGTCCGTCACCCTCGAGCCGGACGTCTATTTCACTGCTGAGACTGCTGTCTTCTCCAGGATGCAGCGGATCTGACCAATCCGATGTTTATCGTCGAGAGTTCGCCTGACCGTACCGGTCCAGAGGTCCCGTCTGTAGAGGGACGGGTACGGCGGGACAGCAAGACCACCGGTGGGAGGACATACGGGACGGACTCGGGGTTCCTTCTGCGGGGAGGAAACCCAAGAACATCGAGGGGGTGGCTTTAAAGAGGGACCCCGGGGCGGCGGTACCTAGTGCGCTCAACGCGCTGGGGAAACCGTCTCGGGGATGAAGACGACAGCCGGTGACAGCGAGAGGGGCCATAAAGGCAGAGCGGTGCTTGCACTCCCTTGGCGGAGGCGTACAGACAAGAATTTTTCTTTGAATTGTCAACTACCAGTGCACATTAAGGTCTCATTGGCCACCGTGCACTGGTTTATTTGGATCTAAATTATATCTTTGGCGAATACCAGGGAAGCCGGGGTAAATTTGCTCTACTTTGGCTCAAAATTTATATTTTTCCCCTGAAATGTCACAGGGGCAGGTCCGCACATAAGGTAGTCGTGAAGACGCAGCGAGACCTGTAAATAAACTCTGACATTCACACACACACTTTGAAAATGTGTAATAATGTATTATTCAATCGTAAGATATCGGTCCACGCTGCAAGAAAAACTTCTGCACAAAATACTTTGCAAACAAATTTCAATAACTTGAGATATCTGTAAAAACAAGAAATATCTTCTAAAAAAAGATATACGGCGTTGATTGTAGTTGCCTGGTTGGAGTTGGTGAAAGGTAAAGAGTTCAATGAATGAGATCAAAGATAGCGAATGTCTTTTTCAGTGCAGTTCTTAGCTGCATCACACGCAGTACGGGATGTAACGCGGAGTTTTCGCGGCTTATTTTACATTATTACATATTGCTGGCCAGAAACCTATAGATACAAAACAGAAAACCAAAAGAAGAATGGAAGTGAAATTAAATCATATGAGTCAACCGGCCACACGCGAAGTATCCGTACATATTTTTAATATTTATACGCGCGTTCTTCGAACAAACCTGTTTTAGTTATTTGTCGGGCATTGCTATTTGATTCGATTATTAACAGTACCGAGAATCATCGCGCTCATGCTTAATATATTAGTCAATATGGTGGAATAATTCTTGTTAAATTAATCAAAAATAATATTTATCATGGTATTGTTGAAAACACATTAAGAATCTATTATTGGCATACCATAATTATATCGCTGAATATCTTCATTTAACATATTTCTGGTCTAAAGATAATACAAATTCACCTGGTTCACGTGATAGCGTAAATATTATATGACGAATATTTTACTGGCCGCGAACTGACCCTGATACCTTGCGGGTTGGAATACAATACATTAAAGTTAGGCCACGGTTCCACTGCTGGAACGACGGCTTGTTTAAAACGTTATACTTTTACATGTTTAGTTTAAACATATTTAAAATTCTTTTGTTAAGTAGAATGTATCAAAATACACAATACAATATATATCAGAAAAGGATTGAAAAGAAAAAAATAATTCTTATATAGTTTCTCTCCTTGGGATTATGTTTACACATTATTGGCAATGTATAAGAAACAATATAGACATAGGAAATGTGAGTCGCCAAAAGATGCGCAGTTCCGCCTGCATTTACATCTTGTGAATTCCGTGTCACAAACACTAGTAGTATATTTCTCTAAATGCTTTATTCTGTGCGTGATTTAAAAAAAAGTGTTTTTAAGTGTCCGAAAACCAGTTTTGACCCGATGAGAATAATTATAACACACACAAAGCCCGTCATACTATAGCTTATTCCAAATATTATACCTCTGAGATTTTTCGCTTTAGAGCAGAAGATTTTAATTAAATATTCTAACATATAAGTCATTATTTAACATATAACCTCTAGGGTGTGTGCAGCTTTACACCAGGGTCATGGTTGGATCAAACGTAGTAAAGGACACCATCGTTACACACTATTATAAACCCCCTTACCATGGTGGATTTTAAAGTTCCAGTTTCGAATATGTATTTTTGTCCTGGTACTGGTGATATGAGTCGTAACTATTGTAATATCCGTATAGAAGAGTAGCCTATGAATGATTCGAAGAGTTTAAGAATTTTGTGAAAATCTGCACTGCGGTTTAAGGGTGAAGTCGTTTGAAAAATTCCTTAACGCAGGGTGCACTTCGTACGACTCGCAACCAACGAAAGGCGGTCCCAAAACTGAAGTAGAACAGAACAGAAAAAGTGTTATGAAGATCGTGTGAACGGAAGAATTGAACTGTTAGGTCCATGTTAATGTTATCCGAAAAATATTGTTCGTTTCGTCCGTGGGAAAAAATCGTTTTAATAATATTGCGTTTATGAGTAAGCAAGTAGCATACGTAACGCATAGCAAGTAAAATATGACCGATAAATTATTAATGCTGAATCGTTTTTATTTAGCAGGTTTCAAAGTTTTATTATTTTAAACATAATGATAGTTTAGGTTGCTTAAGGCTCAGATCGCATGGTAAGCTTTATATTAAGGTGCATATTTTCGTTTGATACTTCATTTTCATCCGTTTTAATTAACCCATTTATGCCTAGCGTCTAGAAAAAAGTCATTTGCAAACAGCGTAGACCCAGATGAGACGCCGCTGTCTGCGCTGTTTGCTTAAAGGAATTTCTGTAAGAAATGTTATAAATATAGAAATAAATATACTAGACAACCCTAATTTTTGAAATAAATTGATCCAATTTAGAAGGATGGGAGAGTCCACTAGGCATAAATGGGTTAATATATTGAACTTTATAAAGGAAAGTGGATCTTGTGTCATTCGCAGAGTCTGATCAGCAGCTATATTGTTCGCTTATAGGACAACGAAACTCTGCGTAATTTTTAGCGACATGGTAGCTCCTGACCTGAGTTCGCAGGCTGGTCTGAGGCTACACGGCTGTATATTCGCAGGCTGGTCTGAGGCTACACGGGCTGTATATTCGCAGGCTGGTCTGAGGCTACACGGGCTGTATATTCGCAGGCTGGTCTGAGGCTACACGGGCTGTATATTCGCAGACTGGTCTGAGGCTACACGGGCTGTATATTCGCAGACTGGTCTGAGGCTACACGGGCTGTATATTCGCAGGCTGGTCTGAGGCTTCACGGGCTGTATATTCGCAGGCTGGTCTGAGGCTACACGGGCTGTATATTCGCAGGCTGGTCTGAGACTACACGGGCTGTATATTCGCAGTCTGGTCTGAGGCTACACGGGCTGTATATTCGCAGTATGGTCTGAGGCTACACGGGCTGTATATTCGCAGGCTGGTCTGAGGCTACACGGGCTAAATATTCGCAGGCTGGTCTGAGGCTACACGGGCTGTATATTCGCAGGCTGGTCTGAGGCTTCACGGGCTGTATATTCGCAGACTGGTTTGAGGCTACACGGGCTGTATATTCGCAGGCTGGTCTGAGGCTACACGGGCTGTATATTCGCAGGCTGGTCTGAGGCTACAGGGGCTGTATCTTCGCAGGCTGGTTTGAGGCTACACGGGCTGTATATTCGCAGGCTGGTCTGAGGCTACACGGGCTGTATATTCGCAGGCTGGTCTGAGGCTACACGGGCTGTATATTCGCAGACTGGTCTGAGGCTACACGGGCTCTATATTCGCAAGCTGGTCTGAGGCTACACGGGCTGTATATTCGCAGGCTAGTTTGAGGCTACACGGGCTGTATATTCGCAGGCTGGTTTGAGGCTACACGGGCTGTATATTCGCAGGCTGGTCTGAGGCTACACGGGCTGTATATTCGCAGGCTGGTTTGAGGCTACACGGGCTCTTTATTCGCAGTCTGGTCTGAGGCTACACGGGCTGTATATTCGCAGGCTGGTCTGAGGCTACACGGGCTGTATATTCGCAGGCTGGTCTGAGGCTACACGGGCTGTATATTCGCAGGCTGGTTTGAGGCTACACGGGCTGTATATTCGCAGGCTGGTCTGAGGCTACACAGGCTGTATATTCGCAGGCTGGTCTGAGGCTACACGGGCTGTATATTCGCAGGCTGGTCTGAGGCTACACGGGCTGTATATAGCATAAAACCAATGTTCGCAAAATACGGCTTAATAATAAATGAGAATGGATATTGAAATATCGATTTTATTTGTACATGTATATACATAATGTGTTAAGCTCGTGTGTTACGGGATTTTTTTCAAAATGCCATCTCCCCACAATATATGTATGTTCGTTTACAGTGCCAAGTGCAAGCTTTGAAAGATTCCCCCAAGTCTTCAAGAGGCTAACCTCTACATACACCACTGCACCTGGACTTAACTTCTTATTCTGGAGACAAACCAGTTTCATTCCCCTATCCGCAATAAGCCAAATGGCGTCAAATCACGCTGTCCCCTTATTGCCTCGTTAGTTGACGTCCAAACTATTAAGGTCTATCGGTTCGAATCAAGTTTTTTTTTAAGTAGTGTTGTAAATCCTTAACTTTACATACTGAATTTTGTAAAATTAAAGCGTTAACGTTAACGTTAATAGATTACATGTATTCTGTATGAAAGGAACATATTTGAACAAACAACCACATATGTTTTATTTCAATATTAAATAAAGCATTTCGACAGCAGGTATCAGTTTCCTCTCACACATTCAGATTGTTCATTTATATCGTGGACATGTAGTGTCGCTAGAGAGTAGCCAGATCTCGGTAAAATTGTGATCTTATATGTATTATTCTTTTATCATTTCATACTAGTATTTCGAACCAAATGTGAGGCAACTATAATGTTCTACCAAGGTTATCGATGATTACATTCTCTATAAATCATTGTATATTACATGTCACTTTATGGAAACATCGTCACGATTTATACTGTATCCGTCAGTTTTTAATGTCAACATAGATTGGGCACTCCCTGTTTGGAAGACTATAAGCACGAGCTCGATTCACATATCACGAAATACCAATTATAAAATAAATGCACCGCTATTCTACTTTCCATAATGAGTTGACTAGTCAAAGTAACTGCGCAATCATGCGGTCCTTCGTTTTGTTGGCAATTATTTTGGTAAGAGTTTCTTTACGGCTTAAGTTCTATATTTCATGTTATAGTTAATTAGCGGGGAAACCGACCCGCTGATCAAAAAATGTTGTTGTCTTTTTGTTTGTACGTATACAATTAGCAAATAGTTTAGTGCATATCATTAATGTTGCATATATTTGTTTTTTAAAGTATTTATTATGGTTAACAAAAGCATGGACATACAGTGTAACTGTCTGAAACTATATACAATTATGGGCTCGGTTACATATTTATGTCATTAAATGCATAGAATATTATTTAAACAATATGCTAAAATGATTTTTTGATTTTTTCAAAATCTTTTTACATAGCGATTTCGTTGCTAGAATTCCCGTGTTCTTAGTCAATTGAACGTTGACCTCTCGTTACGGCTTTCACTCAAATAAATTGAAAATGTGTATATTTATTTTACCTAAATATGTTTGGGTTTTTAATTTCGATGTTGTAAAATGAAGATTTAATGAATCGATTCATACAACTCACTTCTTCAGAACACGCTTTTATTTTATTCAAGTGATATACACTTGGATACTTTTCAAACGCAACACTTTTTAAAATTGAATATCCCACTTATGAGTAAAGATTTCGATTTAAAATTGTACATGTGATCATTTGACTACAATCTATGCAAGCTCGCGATAAAATCATTCATCCGTGACGAACGGATGCTTAAGCACGTGGGGAAGGTATCTGTTCATCTTTTTGGACGTGGAAATGGTGAAACGCGATATAATTATATTTTAATTTTGATTTCCTAATTCTACACACCAGCAAAACAGAACAATAAATTAAAAAATTGGAATATTGCAGGCCTACTTCCCCATATGCTTAAGCGTCCGATCGTCAGCGATGAATGATTGTATCGTGTGCTTGCTCACAATATAGGTACAAATGATAACATGTACAATTTTAAGACAAAATCGTTATAGCTCAGATACTCAAGTTAACAAATTTTTGCAATAGAAAAGTCACCAAATGTAGGCCCATGCGGAAGGGTGACCAAATATCCCTCAAAGTTTAATAAACAAATGTGTGGCTTCAATGAGAAAAAGAAATGCACACGTTGTTACAGCACGGGAGGACACCCAAAAAATGAGCCACTCGAATTTGTTACATTCGTGGATTTTCACAATGTTATTGTTTTACGTTGTACGATTTTGAAATTTATACCTATGTGTTGTACTATTCTTTGTCCGAATTTCAACAAAATCCGTTAAAACAATAAGGAAGCTATATAGATTTGAATACGTGCTGCGTTAGGAAAGTCTCCAAGTGAACACCTTCATATGTATAAAGTTGTGAAAAGCGTTTTGTTAGTCCAAGAATAAATATCAATGTGACTGACACTGCATGAGCTCAATATATGCACTTTAATATTTCACGTCGAAACTTTTTTCGTCAGTCGTGTGCTACGCCGAGGAATGCATGGACGTTGGTGGCTGCCATCACGTGACATGTGCAACTGGATGGCACATTGCGTGTCGAGAGCATAGATGCACGTGCCTTGCTGGTAAAACATATTTTATTCGAAAGTACTTGATCGTGTATCACTTCAAGAACCGTACATGAAACGTGTAAATATATAATTAAGTAATATTTGTAAGAATGGATCATACGTACACATTCATTTTGCGTTACTAATATTAAGGGCCGCCAATACCGCTTACTAGATTGACAAATAGTTAAACTATTTAGTTGTTGAAATAATAATAATCTGACACAACTATCAGCTTCATGAAATAATATAATGTTGCCATCAAATTAATTGTGGTTGGAAATAAAATCATATGCCACCATATCACAGAAATGTAAGAATAAGGTAAAGGTTATATGCTAAATAAATGTTCGCAAACATACACGCACGCTATGAGTCTAGATGGCATTTACAGGCGCTCCCGGTGGTTCAAACACCACCTGCACCGCGGCTTCCGACTGCACGTGTGACAGGGATACGCCCCACTGTGTGGACGGGCGCTGCACGTGTGGTCTCCTCGGAGGCGGAAAATAAACGTGGCTGCTAGACTTGCAAATGTATTGACTTGTTTATTATGAACTATTAATTAAATTTTCCCTTTGATACTTGCCATTTTTGCTTTTCATCTTTTAATTTAAGATGCAGTTACGAATAAGCGCATAAGACTGACTATGTACATCACTATGATTTATAGCATTGGAAATAATGTAGGCTTGAGAACCTGTGTGTGGCATATTCAATGTTGGGTTTATAAAAAGTCAATTAAATATTCTTTTTTTTTTATTCTTTTTTTTATGAAGTAAAGTTATTTTTTCATGTTTGATTTCTTAAATTAAAATTACTTTTGTTTTACATAATGATCGTTTTTGTTTCGAAAAAAATACTTAATTGATATTTACCTTGCAATGTCAAGACGTATAAACTCATGAATCCCGTTAGTGCGTTAGTGCCATCGCATATGCAAGAGTTGATTTTAACCCATTTAAGCCTAGCGTCTAGAAAAAAATTCCTTGGCAAACAGCGTAGACCCAGATGAGACGCCGCATGTAAAACATATTCTAAATATAGAACTAAATATACTAGACATTCCTAATTTTGAAAATGAATTGATCCAATTTAGAAGGATGGGAGAGTCCACTAGGCATAAATGGGTTAACAACGATACGCGACAGAACGACGATCAATTTGGCGAGTAAACACGATCAAGTGAGCGAATGAGGAAATTCAAGCGCTATCAAAAACGCTGAAATGGGAGCGTGTATGGCAAGAGGTTCGACGCATAATCCCAAGAAACTAGGTTGCTCATGAGAACCTAGGTTCTCATGAGAACTATGGTTTCCAATTGAAATCTTGGGTTCTCATAAAAACCTAGGTTATCAGAGAGAACGACGCGAAACCTAGTTTCTTGGGATTATGCGTCGAACCGCTTGCCATAATTAACCTCCAGTTGTCTCCCATAGCTTGGTACACGCTGGCGGCATATGTGTAGACTGATAAGAAATAGACGTGAAACAGAGAATGTTACTCCCCAAGAACATTTGTTTAACAATGTTCAGACAATGCTAAGTAATATTCAACGAAACTTGTAGGAAACTTCTTGAGGAATGAAATTAGTTAAGCAATCGGTCGACATTGGTCTGACACCTTAATAAAAAAACAAACTGTTTAATCTTAAATTGTAAATATTATTTTGAGACTAAAAATTGAAAGAAATTCAGATCTTATTCAGTTCCCTTGTTCCGGCCTCAAACGACTGTACGGTACAGTTTTCTATTTTAAGTATGTCTGTGATATAGTAAGCAATCATTATGGTATAAATATAAGTTTAATCTCTATTGATAATTTGTAATAATGTATTATTCAATCGTAAGATATCGGTCCACACTGCAAGAAAAATTTATGCACTTAATACTTTGCAAACATATTTCAATAGCTTGAGATATCTGTAAAAACAAGAAATATCTTCTAAAAAAAAAGATATACGGCGTTGATTGTAGTTGCCTGGTTGGAGTTGGTGAAAGGTAAAGAATTTAATGAATGAGATCAAAGATAGCGAATGTCTTTTTTAGTGCAGTTCTTAGCTGCATCACACGCAGTACGGGATGTAACGCCGAGTTTTTGCGGCTTAATTATTTTACATTATTACATATTGCTGGCCAGAAACCTTAAATTAAAACATATGAGTCAACCGGCCACACGCGAAGTATCCGTACATATTATAAATATTTATACGCGCGTTCTTCAAACAAACCTGTTTTAGTTATTTGTCGGGCATTGCTATTTGATTCGATTATTAACAGTACCGAGAATCATCGCGCTCATGCTTAATATATTACGCAATATGGTGGAATAATTCTTGTTAAATTATCAGAAATAACATTTATCATGGTATTGTTGAAAACACATAAGAATCTATTATTGACATACCATAATTATATCGCTGAGCATCTTCATTTAACATATTTCTGGTCTAAAGATAATTCAAGTTCACCTAGTTCACGTAATAGCGTCTATATTATATGACGAATATTTTACTGGCCGCGAACTGACCCTGATACCTTGCGGGTTGGAATACAATACATTAAAGTGAGGCCACGCTTCCACTGCTGGAACGACGGCTTGTTTAAAACTTTATACTTTTACATGTATACACAATACAATATATATCAGAAAAGGATTGAAAAGAAAGAAATAATTCTTATATGGTTTCTCTCCTTGGGATTATGTTTACACATTATTGGCGGTGTATTAGAAACAATATAGACATAGGAAATGTGAGTGATACATATATAAAGGTTTTGGAAAACAGAAAAAAACGAGAGCTAAATAAGAGAAAATATAAGTAAAACAATAAGCAAATAGGCAAATAAGGATGAAGGATTGTAGATGTTAGGACTATGATTAAAAACAGCAACGACAAATCGTAACCGCATTGTTAAGCAAATCGCAGGGATTCTTTTATAAATTGTTGAACATGTAGGAAAATTTCAGAGTTTTCAGTATCGTTAAGATGTTTATTACCGAAGAGTAGAATATCAAGCTCAACATCGCTGGTTATTCTGGTGATACCATTCATTAATGTAATACGTATAGTGTTAAAGTAAGGACATACGAGAAGGAAGTGTTGATTGGACTCAATATCTCCACAGGAGCACAATGGGGATACGATTATGTGCCTTGCGTAAAGGTGTTCATTCAGTGCACTCGATTTAGTCCTTAGCCGCGTATGAAGTATTTGGAGATAACGTTTTCCTATGTAAAAGTACGATGGTGTTTTAATCAATTTTTTTAAGGTTTGATTTAAATATATTCAATGATTCACTATGTTTAATTTCTTCTGGTAGTATATTCCATTTTCGAATGACTGCTGGTAGAAAGGAATTATAGTAGAGCGTTGATCTTGATTCGGATGTACGTAGTTCACGTGCATTGCGGAGATTATAATTATACCTAGTAGCAGCTCTGACATGTTGAGGTACAAGGTCGGCGCTGCTTCGGTTTGAATTTTGTCAAGTTCATGTTTTTCTGCTTGAGTGCAGTTATCCCATATTACGTCTGAATATTCTACTAACGGTCGTATAAATGACGTATAAATAGTTTCGATTGATTTTCGGTCAAGTTTACGCATGATATTAATCCGACTCCATGCTTTATCAGTTATGTATTTAATATGGATGTGCCACTTACAATCGTTCGAAAGAAAAACTCCAAGGTGTTTGTGAGAGCTTACTTCCGGTATTGGCGTTGACAACATTGTGAATTGATAGGTATTCGGTTGTTGCTTTCTGGAGAAAGTAAGTGTTTCAGATTTGGAAGGATTGAATAAGACATGCCATTTTAGTGCCCGGTTAGATATTCGGTTGATGTCGTTATGTAATATTGAATTTGAAGTGTTTGGGTCATCTTTGATTATGTAAAGGTATGTGTCGTCGGCAAAAAGACGAATGTTACTTTGAATATCGTGTACAATATCGTTTATGAAAATTAGAAATAGAAGGGGAATTAATATGGAGCCCTGAGGAACACCGGCCTGTAGTGAAGCCCAGTTTGAAACGGCGCCTAAAAAAACTACATGTTGACGTCTTTCATTAAGATAGTTTGAAAACCAAGAGTGTAATTTTCCACGGATGCCAATAGCATTTAGTTGATGTAAAAGACCCAGGTGCCAGACTTCATCAAATGCTTTACTATTGTCGAAAAAGACAGCTTTGACCTCCAAACCGTTGTCGAGGGCTTTGCAAAATGTATCGTAAATATAAGTAAGTTGGTTTGTGGTTGAATCACCTGGCAAGAAGCCAGACTGAAATGGGGTTAGAATTTTGTTATTAATGAGGCGGCTGTACACATGTTTAAATATTATTTTTCAAAAACTTTTTCGATTGTATTAAGCAATGATATAGGACGGTAGTTAATCGCTAGTTTATGGTCACCTTTTTTAAAGACTGCACTGACGTTCGCTTCTTTCCAACAGCTTGGCATTATACATTTGTCGAGTGAGAAATTAAAGAAGTTACATAAGGAGGTTGATAATTCGACTATACATTCTTTTAATATACGGTTACTTATACCGTCAGGTCCTGATGCTTTATCAACAGGAAGTGTTTTGAGAATATCATGAACATCAGTAGGAGTGATAATGAAGGACTCTAGCAAGTTAGAAATTGGTACATGAGCGAGATACGGTAAACTCTCGATATCAATGTCAGTTTTTGACTGACTTTGAAAGAAATTGTTAAGAATGTTCGGCTTATCAACACAATCAGTTACAATGGAATTGTCGGCGGGATTAACGAGTGCAGTAATTGAGTTATTATAAGGTTTGTTGATAAATGGCTTAAGAGTTCTCCACCAGTCCTTAGACGTGTGGTTATTTTGTTTCAGTTTTAAGCATAGACTATCGTAGTAATGCTCTTTGGCTTGTCTAATTAATAATGTGGTCTGGTTACGAAGTGAACGAAATTTTGACCAAAAATATATGCTATTTTTGCATTTTGCATGTTTGTAAGCTCGTTTGCGTTTTCTTATCATACGACGTATGTGTGAATTAAGCCAGGGGGCGTCACGCGGTTTGATCTTAATTAGGTAGCCTGTGTGGAATACAAAGTTTAGCATTTCGAATAATAGTATCAGTTATATTAGTGCAATATATTTCGACATCATTACTTACAATTGATTCCCAATTAAATAAAGAGAAAGTTTCACGTAACAAATCGTAGTTACCGTCATCGTATTTCCATATGAGACGCTCGTATATTTTTGCCTTTGGCTGTTATATTTGAATAGACCAAAAATAGGACGATGGTAGCGATAATGTTGGTCAAGAAAAGGATCACTGACATCTGATAATACCAAGCTGTTTGGGTTACTTAAAAGCAACTAATCAAGAATTGACGAAGACCTTTCTGTAAAATGCGTTGGCTTGTCAATTACTTGAACAAGGATGCACCAAGAATCAAGTTACCTGGCTAATGTAGATATATTGTTATTCATGATATTATAATATCTGATATACCGGTGTCAATTGCTAAGCCTATAGAGTTATCAATTAAATTAGTGTAGGATGCATCTGCGTTTGGTGGTCTATAATAAAAACCAAGCAAGACACGCTTTTTACCCTGCAAGTGTAATTCAATCCAAATACATTCTAATGAGATAAGTGCAAGGTCAGGTCTGCGTTCATAGTGGATAGTGTTATTAAGCCAAGTCTCAATTCTGCTGTGAGAGTATCCATTTTGTTAAAAATACTTTGCACATTATACTGAATAAATGAAAATTGTTAAGAATTGTCAATAAGACAGAAAGAGAATTTAACTTCGTGACAGAGGAAGATTGGGAACTAATCGATACTGGGCCTAGATTTAGTTCGATATCCCCAGAAAGCAACATGATTGAATAAAGCTATGAAACTATTACGACTGTTAAAAAGACAAAAAATGTTTTTCTTACAAATATTACATTAGAATAGTAGCGTTTACTTACTATTGCGCGTGTATAAGGCAGTTGAACATGTCGGGAAAGTTGGGATTGCCGCTGAAGTTAAGAATAGACGATTCTAGAGCAATTTCGTCATTGTACACCGTTATTAAGATTAGTAAATTTAAAGTTGCGAAAAACAATCCGATTGGTTTATATCTTGGTAAAATGTTATGTGTAATCATCATGAAACATTGAGAAAGGTGAGTGCACTTTAACAAGATTTACAAGAATCGTCAACAGATCTTTCATCCTGAGAACAATAAAGAAAGAAAATAAAGCAAATAAAAAAGGTTAAAAAGATGTAAATGAGTTGGTAAGAGGTCATTTTGCAAATGAGCTGATCAGCGAGAGAATTAGGTGTCTTACACATAAGTTGGACGGTATAAGGCGCTATAATGCGGTGAAGACATAAATACGTATACTATAAGGGTATTTTACACATACGAGAAGCAGTGTAAGCACATCGTTACAATAGCAGAACATACACAGCATGGAAACACACTCATGAAGAGACACAAAACAGGATATTTGGATTGCTTGCAACGAGCATTAAAACAAAACAGTAGAAGTTAGCCAAGTCAAGCCGTATTACAGTTAAAACAATGTAGTATGAGTAAGCCAATCCGACAGTTATTCAGCTACAGACACATTAGCATACATATTTATGAAATTGAATTAATTAAATTAAAGTTGTTTATGTTTTTATATATTATACATTATGTATTTAAATTTAGTAAAAAAATGTTCATGTTTGTGTATATTATATATTATGTATATAATTCTTTAATTATATAAATATGTATTTACAAAAAAGTACCTAAAGAAGATACAGACAAGCCGATCAATCGGTGATATACCTACAAGACAAGATAATGAACTAATAATACAGAATGTAGTAAAAATAAATCATACATTAATTCAGTTACAAACACATTATCATAGAAATCTGTGAAGCTAAATTAATATATTTGAAGCTGTTTTTGTTATATATTGTGTATATTATTGGTTAATTTTTATAAGTATTTATTTACAAATGGTAGTACTTTAAGAACAAAAACAAGCCGGTCCAACGGTAATACACCTGTAAGCAAAGACAACTATATAGTTAGCACAATTATGTCATGAACAATTTATACAGAACCATACACAAACACATACGCACGTACTCGGGTACATGTTCACACACACGCCCACAAATGCATTCATACGTACATGTTTAATGTTCATATTCGAAAACAATTTAAAATGGTTTGGCAAAAACGAATATCAGGTGAGGGAAAAACGATACTTAAATGAACTTTAATGTACTAGTACATACATGTAGACCGGAATATGGAAGTAATTGCTGAATATGAGAACATAGCCTTTAAGTACAAACGCTCTGGCGATGGCAATCCTCTGAAAATAAAAGTTGCACGCACAAACTGTATTGATGTCAAGAGTTGAGTGTAAAACTGTTCTATCTATCAAGCCTTTTCATTAGAGATAAAATTGTTTCATGCTGAACACGCAGTCAAACAGCGCTACAAACACGCGGTCATGTTTCCAATGTTCTGGTGGTATGCTCAAATCAGCCAATGGAAAAAATGAAGTGTATTCATTCGTGTCTAGCCGCGGGAAATTTTATTTGAATTTTATTGGACACTTACAAAGGTCAGGTAAGGTAAAAAGTGACGTTAAACAGCTACGCCGAATAAAGTTCTTAACGGCGTATTTTCATTCTGTCCAGCCCGTGTGTAATCATATGTAAACCCCATTGGACCTGCGCCCTGAATAATATGTGTCTCGTACTCCAAACGAGCAAGTTAACGCCGTCCGACGCGTAATTCTGGAAAGCTAGGTTCGCATGGGATCCTAGGTTCTCATGAGAACCTAGGTTTTCATGAGAACCTATGGTTCCCAAATGAAAACCACGGATAAAGTATTACAGACGCGTTATTCTGAAAACCTATGTTCTCATGAGAACCTATGGTTCCCAAACGAAAACCACGGATTTAGTATTAAAGACGCGTAATTCTGTAAACCTAGGTTCTCATGAGAACTATGGTTCCCAAATGAAAACCACGGATATGGCAAGCAGTTCGACGCATAATCCCAAGAAACTAGGTTTTTCACGAGAACCTAGGTTCTCATTTTGAGAACCTAGATTCTTACCAGAACCTCGGTTTTCAAATAAGAACCTAGGTTCTCATGAAAACCTAGGTTCTCATTTGAAAACTTGGGTTCTCGAAGCCATATGCAATCTTCATTCTGAGAACCTAGGTTCTCATAAGAAACCTATTTTCTTGGGATTATGCGTCGAACCGCTTGCCATAAGCGTATGTATGGTAATGTAAAGGCATTCTAGTACACATTAATAGAAGTGAACTTTAAATGTTATACTTACGGTTACTCATACAGATGTCTATTTAAATTCCCAATTTAAACACATCTTCTATGGGTGTATCTCTCCTAAAAAAATTGTCCAATTGTGTTTTTTCTTTGAAGTCATTGATGCATTTTTTTCTTACTCTTTTGAAAGCTTTAATGTCCATCATGAGTCTTGATGTTATGATCCACGATATCTGTCATAAATGGGAGCACGTTTCCATCGCTGCTTTTACAGCGGACCCGTATAGATGACTTTGGACAAACAATGTATTTCAGTTTGTCTACAATATCAACCGTAGATAATCCTAAAGAATATTAGCGATTCATGAAAAGCGTTTGGGAAATATTGTGTCCGCATATTACGTCCTTGTAAATATTTTCAATTACAAAGAATTTGGTACACTATGTATGCGTTCAACAATGGTATACTATATACGTTCGTACACCCGAGTAATAATAAAGACGCAGAACAACATAAAATATTTGAAAAAAGAACGACGCATTTTGAGCCTAGTTGTACTAATATAGTATCTGTTTATGAACTATTTATTAAAATATTATACATATCTTACTAATAATTGTGAGTGTGTTGTTGATCATATATTGCATCCACAGAACTTTTTACAAATGTAACATATATTTATTTATTTGTATTACGATCTTATCAGATTCCTACTTGTTCCAAATCTTAATTATGAAGGAACAAAACATTGATGCTTATTGCATTTATATTTTCGAAAAAAGCGAAAATTTGGTTAAAACAACTTACACGCAGGTATTTTGTTCACTGAATAGCAAGGAATGTAAAGTAACTAAACAGGAAAAGTACGCGGAATTACGGAAGTTTTAAGTGACTAACGGATCGTCAACGTTGTGTAACGCTCTATTGAGAGTACAAATATGTGATCGGAAAAAATACTGTATCAAACTTCAAACAGAAAAAAAACGAAAAATGTGTCGCTTTTTAGCTCACCTGAGCACAATGTGCTGATGGTGAGCTTTTGTGATCGCCTTTTGTCCGCCGTGCGTTGTGCGTCGTGCGTTGTGCTTCGTGCGGCGTCAACATTTGCCGTATAATCACTCTACAGGCCACATTTATTGTCCATTCTTCATGAAATTTTGTCAGAAGATTGGTCTCAATGATATCTTGGATGAGTTTGGAAATGGTTACGTTTGCTTGAAAAACATTGCTGCCATTGTAAAACCTTGTTAACACTCTAGAGGCCACATTTATTGTCCGATCCTCATGAAACTTGGTTAGAAGATTCATTCCAATAATATATTGGAGGAGTTTGAAAAAGATTCCGGTTGCTTTAAAAACATGGCAACAAGGGGGCGAGGCATTTTTCCGTATATGGCTATATGTGCCTTTCGTACAACCTTGTTAACACTCTAGTGGCCACATTTATGTTCCGATCTTCATGAAACTTGGTCAGAAGATTTGTCAAAATGATATCTTGGATGGGTTCGAAAATGGTTTCGGTTGGTTGAAAAACATGGCGGCCAACGGGGCGTGGCATTTTTCCTGAAATAGCTGTAGTAAAACCTTCTTAACAATCTAGAGGCCACATTTATTGTCCGATAATCACGAAACTTGGCCAGAAGATTTGTCCCAACGATATCTTGGGCAAATTTGAAAATGGTTCCGGTTGCTTGAAAAACATTGCCACCAGGGAGCGGAGCATTTTTCGTTATATAGCTATTGTAAAAACTTGTTAACACTCTTTAAAGTCACATGTATTGTCCAATCTTCATGCAACTTGGTCAGAATATTTGTTTTAATGATACCTGGGATGTGTACGAACATGTTTCCGGTCTGTTGAAAAACGTGGCTGCCAGGGTGTTCACTATTCATGAAAGTTGGTAAGAATATTTGTTCTGATGACATCTTGGATTGCACAGAACCGGTCAGTTCCTTTGAATCTCAGGTGAGCGACTTTCGGGCATTCTTGTTTTATTTTTATGTATTTTTGAGTATAACAACTTAAGATACTCGATGCAGGTGCGCCGGTGATTGTTTTAAAGCCATCTTTTCAAAGACAATCAAGCGAGCAAAATCGTCATCCGTCAAGAGATTTATGAAAATTGCAACGAACACGATCAAATCTCACACTCACAGCTAACTTAAAGTTAATAAAGAAAATGACGTTAAATATTATAAAGCTTAAATGTGATGAGTAGCAAGAATACGACGGCTTTTGAGCCGACCTTATAAAGTAGTTTGCATACAATCTTACCGAAACTTCATTACTTATTCAATCCGATTTTAAACACTGTGGATATTCGAGGTAATTGGTACTATGCAAGAGGGCGAAAGCAGTGCAGTAATAATTAACATACTTATGAACAAGTTGTCCCCCTTTAATGCCAAACTTCAATAATTGCCAAAATCTGTGAAAAGGCCCCTTTTATAAAGGAATTTATTTTATAACATAATCGTGAACAGTTTTTTATTTCATTTTTAAGCACAAATTAATTGAAACAAACGTATCACCGTTGCTATTGCTTACGAAACTTTATTGTGAAACTGCGGAACAAAAGTGTGTTCATCCTTTGTATAACTATTTTTTGTTAATATTACCAAATGTGGTAACAGTCTGTCTACCAAAGTTCATTTGATGTAAATAACCAAATGTGATGACTTTACGTATGCCACAGATCAGATTTGTTTAACTACATGTACCTTCTTTCTTAAAATGTAAATAACGTACCTGTGGATTGTAACTGCACACAAGGCACTTTAACACAAGGTGCCTGTACCACGTGACTTTTTCGGCTATGTGTGGGACAATCGGATGTCAACAAACCATCGCTTCAGATAACGTTTTTGATAATTTCTTCATTAATTCAAAACCATTTTCAAAAATACAAAGACGAGAGCCCGTTCATTGTCAAAATGCACAACTGTGTTAATTAAGTATTTTTTTCCAAAAAGTGCAACCGCGTGTTTGAAAACACACAAAGTGAAATGCTATGTGTGGTATATTTGTTATTCAATCAACAAAAACGTTCATTATAATATTGTTGAAGGTTTAAAAAATAGGGCGGACATTGTAATTCTTTATAGAGAAGCTACATATATTGTATGTTTGCGCATATACATCTGATTCGGTATCTGTGTATAAAAATGCAATAATGATATGTGTTGGACACATTTTTGAAATTCTATGTGTGGTATGCAAGAATTTTCCCGTGAGTTCTGCAATTAATATGAACACAGTTTTGTAAGAATCTAAAACATATACTTCAGTCTGTACTGCAAATATATAAAATTAACCAAATGTTACATGATGGAATACTGAAGTAATTGTGTAATGTTTAAACAATTTATGTTTAATGGAACATAAATTTTAAATTAAATACACTGCGTAATTGTTATCCAACCAATTGTCTTTTTTAAAAAACACGTTATGTTGAACTACAATATTTTATTTGTTTTGACTTATTGTCTTTAAATAAATATCATGATTGATATTTCTGTCTGATTATTAAATTCGGTCCTTTTTTATAAATGAATGACAAAGAAAGTAAAAGCACTTGCTTTAAAATGGGTTTTACTTCTGTTGTTTTTCAGACTTGACAATGATTAGTCGAAGGATTTATTACGCTTTAAGGCGCGAAGCTGTGTTAGAATTAGATGAACACCATCAAACCACACGGAAGGTGTTATGCGGCAAGTTAATTATCAAAACCACAGTGATAGAGACGGACCCAGCTTCATTCTGTGATGTTTACGGAAAGCTTTTTCAATTAACTATGCAAACACACCATTTAATATGTATTTTGGCATAATCAAAACAAAGTGTATGTATTGATATTTGTGTATATTTATGTGTTTTGTATCTATGTTATTAATGCAATTGAGTAGATGAATATAAAATCTGAGTATATATGTTAATAAAACAATTGTTTCATAACAAATAACAATATAAATCCAATGATGATTGTTTGTGGTCTACTAAGTTCATTTAGTTTCCAATATCATCTCCATATAAATGTCTTAAGTATATCAAAATAAACACTTCATTTATAATAACATTGCTTTAAAACCAGCATGCACATGTTACAATAGAAATTAAAGCACCAAGTACATAAAGAAGTACATCACTTTTCGCAAAGTAACAAATCTTGCTATACAAACATATAAATGATCTAATTAACACGTAACAAATGATCATCGCAAACAGTCTTGGCTTTGGGGGTTTATTATACCAACAAACATATTTAATTGTATTAATACTTCATGAACTCAATTTCAAATGAAATCTGAATAACTAAAAATAGTGTAAGATGTTTAATGAAAATACTCATTCGACCCTGTCATGAAAGGGGCTGCAAGATCTTGTTACCACCGCACCAAGTAATAAAAAATACATGTTGTTCAATTTGTTGAATTGTCAAATGTGTATTTAATGTTTACTTTGATTGTTTTCGTTCACTGCAATACTTGCATCATCTGGTAGCAAAACAAACAGTCTTTTAAACTTTTGAACATTAACTATATATGACAACTTTTCATTGATCAAGATATCAGTACGTCTCTTGAAGGTGCTTCAAAAAATACTTTAATCTCCCTGAAAAGAACAAAATACACATGAAATAAACTGTAAAACTTAAAAAAAAATTAATTGTCATGCGTGATATATAAGATAGCTCAATAGGATTTAGATACGAATACATGATTTAATAGAAAAATAAGTTATTGATCCTTTTGTCTATTTGTTTAAATAATACTGTATTATGTCGTTAAGCTTATTTAATAACTCTCGTTACGGTCTAATATGTTTACACATTCCTGATAACAAGCACACGACCATAAGTTCAATAACACTTTTTGTAATTTTGTTACAATTATATTCACATGACACCTTGCACAAACCATCCTTACGATTTTGTGTAATAAACAAGTGCCTTTGTTGGAAGTAACAATTCACTGAAAATATAACATTTTGTAACAATAAATTTTATAGAAACTCACAAGAAAAGGTTTGCCGCAACATAAATATTTTCCTTCCCGTGCGTGGGTGGCTTTGTGTTTGGAGATTCCCGACTGTGTTTTGACCTCTACCACAATGTTCCCAAACAAATGGCATTCTACAAGTAAAAAATATGAATATAAATTATCGACAATCATGATATTTTTGAGTAACATGAACGTCGTGATTATCATATTTTAAGCACGCAAAACAGTACCAACAATGTTTTATTGACCAACTTTTGTGATTTAGACAGACTAAAAATATTATTGATGTTTATGTCAATCTTTCGATTCTCTAGTTTAGTTTGTATACCACACATAGCATTTCAAAAACGTGTCCCACACATAGCATTATTGCATTTTTAAGCACACACTCCGAATCAGAAGTATTTGTGCAAACATACAATGTATGTAGCTTCTCTATGAAGAATTACAATGTCCGCCCTATTTTTTTAAATCTTCGACAATATTATAATGAACGTTTTTATTGATTGAATAAAAAATATACCACACATAGCATTTCAATTCGTGTCTTTTCAAACGCGCGGTTGCACTTTTTGGGAAAAATACTATATTAATTTTGCTCAAACTTAACACAGTTGTGTATTTTGACACAACCGGGCTCTCGTCTTTGTTTTTTTGAAAATGGTTTTGAATTAATGAAGAAATTATCAAAAACGTTACCTGAAGCGATGGTTTGTTGACATCCGATTGTCCCACGCATAGCCGAAAAAGTCACGTTGTACAGGCACCTTGAACAACTGTGTGTAGTTTAACATCTGTATACTGTGGGACGATCGGATAAATAAAGTGAATCAACGAAAGAGAAGTCGTACTTTCTGTTGTTTCGTTTCATTACAATAGTTCAGGGCTATGCATTTCTGTTCATGACAAGTGTACACATGCATGCTGAAATATAAATGCCCTTTCAATTCCAGGATACGAAAAGACGATATTAGCAAGAAACTACTTATTATTTGATTATATTTGCATTATTGATATAATTATGATAATCGTACTTTCACTAATAAGTCATTTCATCATATCTATATCCCCTTTGGGATGAAATCTAATCTTCCCCACGAGAGCTTTCTCGACGTTTATGACGTTCCATCTCATCAACTATGCATTTACACTGCGGGGAATCACGTGATCACAAAAGTACATTGTACGCACAAAATGGCAGAACAAGCTCTCGCTTAATGACAAAAATCAAGGTATTCTCATATTTTATAATATCAAAATAAATGATGACTATGCGCAGAGTACCCGCTTAGTTGCCTTATGTTATCTGGCACTTGTCGTTTTTCTTAGATTTCTGTAGTTTTCTCAAACATTCAGGAACAATAAACAATAAAAAACGTACATCGTCTGAACATACGTTATTTTGACGCGTTTACTATTCAAGACGATAAACAAAGAAATAAATACAACATATTTTTCTTTATAACATGTTTAGAATATTTCTTACACGGTTTTGCACGTTGTTTAAGCTTTTTTAGATCTGTGGCGAGGATTTTGGAAAATAGTACATCGTCTGAACGGATTTTTGTTTGAGTACATCGTCTAAACAGTTTTGAGTACATCATCTGAACTGCTTTTGTTTTTACTTTTAATGCGATGTTTATGATAATGAAATTGTAATAATATCTGTGATCAGCCAATGACATTATTTATGACGCTAGCATTCTTTTAATTTTACTACAAACATTAATAGGCAAAGAAATCCTTCATGCCTATCTGTGAATGTGTGTTTATTCAATGTGTTAAAAATGTCTTTGCTGTTATATTGTCAACTGTATGCTATTATATCTTTAAATTTCAGAACTGAGATCAGACTGTACTACACAAGGTCCCAGAAGTCTTTACCATACATGTCAACAGCAAATCGTATCCGGCAATGTTATCTCTACATATCGAGGGGCAAATAAAGCCCTCAATACGAAGTGGACAAATTACACTGGATTGCTAATGATTGTTTCATATTGAGAAATAAACAATAGTGAACGGACTGATACAAGCTTCAGTAATTTTATAACTGCACTACCATGACCACGAATATTTGTGCTAAGGTACAGCTGGCCTGGGATGTAAACGTCACCAGACACGAATCTCTGTGCAAGACTGTTCTCCAGGGCACTTTCGAGGAAGGTCGACGCCGAGGCCGTCAGAAGAAAAGCTGAATGGATAATGTAAGAGTTGACATCCCTTTCCATGGATGAATTACTCTAAGCAGTACACTACAGACCTGACCGGAGGAGGATTTATGTAGTGTTGTCCCTCATTTCCCCCCAACAGCCGAACCGGTCAAGGGATTGATGAGAAAAATATTTATCAAGTGATATGACTTTTTATAAATCTTGAGAATTAATGTGAAAAAGAAATAAATTTAATCTAACAGTCATAATAATATTTGAATATGTGAACATGACAATCTATGTAATGTGTATGTGCATAATCTTTACCTCTCTGATTATGACATAACCAATATAAAGAACTGGAAATTTAGTTTAGTGCAAATAAAAATTACAATTTTTTCATAAAACATGTAACGTTTAGTTTCTTATTTTTAGCTAATGGTGTGCTTTTAGGAACAGAGCAGAACATGTGTTTTATTATGACTTGCACAATGTACATCGTCAATATATCAAAACAAACAAAGCATTATTAAGAACATTCATGTCACGGTAATCATATATTTTCAGTAACTACGGTATACCTGTATATACGGTATACCTGGTCTTTAATATAAACTTATTACATTTGATTGTGATATACATACATATTGTGTTATTCAAAATGTTAAAGTATGTGTCCTTGTTTTACGAGGATGAACTTACATTTAACAATGAGTTTCTTTTATTTAATGCGTATTTAATCATAAGAGAAATTTTAATTAATTTGGTTTTGTTATCAATGTCACCAGGATCACCATTTGTCCTTAATGGGTCGTCAACATTTTTCCGTGTGAACACTCTATATGCAACATTTCTTGCTTGATTGCAATGAAACGTTGTAAGAAAAGTTCTTCCCAATGATATCTTTGTCGAGTTTGAAAATGGGTCACACCAGGTCAAAACCTATGACACTTGGTCAAAATAAAGAAAAAGATTGTTAACACTAGAATTTACATTTATAGTTCAATCTTCTTGAAACTTGATTAAAACGTATGTCTTAATGATATCTCAGCTTTGTTTGAAAATGGTTCAGGTTCATTGAAAAAGATGGCCGCCAGGGGGGGGGGGGATAAGTGTTCACATGGCGATAGTAAAACCTTTTTAACACTCTAGAAAACACTTTTATACTTCAATCTTCATGAAACTTGGTCCGAACATTTGTTGTTATGATAGCAGTATATTCTGATAGGAAGACGTTTATGTACCGGGTATAATAGATATAAAAGTCCTCAAAATGCTTTAATCCAGTACATTTCTCTTAAAGCATCATAACTTGTGTAAAGTGTATTTGCTGTTCTTTGCTAATGTCTCATATCCCCCCCCCCCCATCAAATTGGGCACATGTCCGGTAGGAAGTTATTTTATCAGTTATTTAGCTTTTCGAGTAAATAAAATATTTTACTAACTGCGTGTGGCCACTTCTGACCCCCGTCAAGATTAAATAACACATACATGTAGTCGAGGGCTTCTATATGGTGTTTCATATAAAATATAACACTACCCTGGTAGGTCATAATGACTTCTTTATTAACATTAAATTTTATTTCATGACATAACATAATTTGTATTTGGCATAAAATAGCACAAAGCAATCTTAAAGGGACCGTCAACCAGATTGACGAAAAAATAAAAGTTCTAAAATACCGTACTGTTTTACAATTATTAGTTTATATTGATTAAAATATCACGACTTGTATATTACATTACTAGAAAAAGTTGTTAAGTTTTTATATTTTCAGTATATTCGGTAATAAAATTTTACTGGGTATGTGTACCAGGTAGCTACCAGTTAACTATAAATAACGCAAGTAGATTGATCATCGTCGTCACGCGGTAAATCCAGGAATGTAAATTGTGCATGCGTAGTGAATTGTATATATTATATATATAAAATGATCAATCTACTTGCGTTATTTATAGTGTGTATATCGTTATGTCACCTATTTTCGCGATGAAGTTTCGATTTCACATCGCGAAATTTTATTACCGAATGTACTGAAAATATGAACTTTTTTCAAGTATGTAATGTTCCAATCGTGATAGTTAAATCAATATAAACTAATAATTGTAAAAAAATACGATATTTTATAACTTTGTTTGCGTCAATCTGGTTGACGGTCCCTTTAAAGCATTCTTAAAGCCTTAAATAATTCATAAAGTTGGTATGAAAAGGAGGTGGTAGAATCTGAAAAGAGTTAATATATGATATGT
The DNA here is from genome assembly GCF_020536995.1 of Dreissena polymorpha. Taxonomy (NCBI): domain Eukaryota; kingdom Metazoa; phylum Mollusca; class Bivalvia; order Myida; family Dreissenidae; genus Dreissena; species Dreissena polymorpha. The sequence goes on from NC_068355.1 coordinate 150,891,024, forward strand.
AGCTATACAACTATTTCATATATATTTATATATGACACATTAGTACAAACTATTTTATTATTATGTATCTCGTTACATTGTCTGCTTGTGTTGTTGTGTTCTCAGAGCTTTGAGATTCACACGATATCTATTCCACTTCTTGGATATCGATTAATTGTTCGCTTTTCGTATTGACTGTTCCATTGCAAATCAGTGGCGTCATGAATGCCACGGCATATTTTTTCATAAGATGGCTGCTGCTCAAAAAGAGCTCTTGCAGAAATGCTTTTCTTTGCTCGCTTTTTGGGTGGAGATTATATACACTGGTGATCGAAATGGTGACTTAATGGGCGTTAGCACAGGTGTAATTTGTAGCAGACAAACTCCAGTGGGACATCCAGTTGATGAAATGCGCTTTGGAGTAATTAATCGTATTGTTTGCGATGGTTTCGAGCGCTTTCTCTTCAAACGATGAAGCGATAGACTTGACTTTTGTCGCATTCTGAAATAACAAAACAGATATATATAAAAGACATCTAATTATACCAATTTATTTGATGACATCAATATTTTATCTTCACTAAAATAATTATATATCTATTACCACATATATGTAATTCAGACTAACATTTACATTTACTATTATACTACATATATTATTGAAGCTTGACAAAAAAACGCAAGTTCAGAGCTTTCACTGTTTCGAGCCGAGCATTATATTTTTAATAAGCACTCGCATTAAGCATGCGCCGAGTATGTAAAAAGAAATTTTGAGATCAGTTTATTTTTACTGCAAACTACATTTGGTCTTTTTAAATATAAATATGTTAAAAGCCACGGATCTTTCGTCTAATTGACATACCACGTATAACATTATTTTCATGCCTATGTATATAAATAGCAACCTTGACTTATATTTAATCTAATAAATTTAATTTAATAAAATTAAATTCTATGTAAACATGTAAAATAATTCAGGATTTTTGTGTTTTCTGATCATAGAACGGAGCGTCATTTGGACGAAAAATCGCTTGGCTGATCAAAGATGTTATTACAGTTTTAATATGATAAACAACGCTTTAAAAGTAAAAACTGAAGCAGTTCAGATGATGTACTAAAAACCGTTCAGACGATGTACTCAAACAAAAACCGTTCAGACGATGTACTATTTTCCAAAATCCTCGCCACAGATCTAAAACAGCTTATACAACGTGCAAAACCTTGTACGAAATATTCTAAGTATGTTATAAAGCAAAATATGTTGTATTTTTTTCGTTGCTTGTCATCTTGAATAGCAAACGCGTCAAAATAAAGTATGTTCGGACGATGTACATTTTTCATTGTTTATTGTTCTTGAATGTTTGAGAAAACTACTGAAATTTAAGAAAATCGACAATTACCAGAGTACATAAGGCGACTAAGCTGGTACTCTGCGCATAGTTATCATTTATTTTCATATTATAAAATATGAGAATACCTTGATTTTCGTCATTAAGCGAGAGCTTGTTCCGCCATTTTGTACGTACGAGGTACTTTTGTGATCACGTGATTCCCCGCAGTAATTTAAGGGAAAAGTTGACTTTAGGGACATAGTAAGTTGGTTCCTTTTTACTAGTTCCTTATTCCTTATTCGAATAAGGAATAAGGAACTGTTCCTTATTCACGCGTAACAGATTTGTTACAGGGTTTTAACGAAAAATAATGCAAAATTTCTTAAGTCAATCAAAACTAAATTATGCGAAAACATTTACTTTATGCGTGACGTTACATATTCATGTTTCTTCCTCGCGCTTGCATAGGATTTCTTGTTTAAACCGAACCGATATTTTCTAATTCGAATACTAACTTCACATCAACAAAAACAACAGCATATACTCTTATTTTACATGTTTGTGACATAAAAGTGCAATCTTGTACATTTAAACATGTTTTTTATTTATAATCCAGTTCCTTATTCGCGGCTGAATAAGGAAAAAGGAACCAGTTCCTTATTCCTTAATCAAGCCGAATAAGGAACTGGCATTTTCTTACTTAAACATCAACTAAATTGATCCAAAGTTCACCACATTTAAATGAACATATTATTTATATATTGGTTGTATATGTAAAATACTAATTGCAATACATTTCTACTATGTTTTAAGTAATGATAATCCAGTTCCTTATTTAGTTTTTATAAGGAATAATTCCTTATTCAAATCGAATAACGAACTTTCATGTTCTTTCTATAAATTATAAATCAAAATGAACCTCCGAGACGAATAAATCAACGAAAACTATTGTAAATGTATGTCAGGTGTAAAAATATTAATTGCAGTACATTTCTACTTTTTCTACGATTTGAATAAGGAACCAATATATAGATAATATGTTCATTTAAATGTGGTTAACCTTTGATCAATTTCATCGATGTTTAAGTACATAAACATGGGACAACTAAACGTTTTTTGGTGTTCATAAAAAGCTTAAAAAACGACTCATGTGGTGTAGCACCTTTGAGGGATGATGGGGTCTTAAAATCTAACCCCAAAGATAAAGCTGAAGTCTTAAATAAACAATTTCTTCCGTTTGTACACAAACGGCTCATATCCAGATCTTGGTAATAGCCCGTATAAAACATGCCATCAATTGATATTACGGTAAATGGTGTTAAGAAACTCCTACTCAAACTGAACCCTTACAAGGCCGCAGGACCAGGTCAAATCAAACAGAATCTTAAGGGAATGTGCAAATGAAATCGCACCTATTTTTACAATTCTTTTTAACAAATCACTTATTTCTGGTTCTTTTCCTTCTGACTGGTCCATGGCTTTTGTAACTCCTATTTTTTAAAAAGGTGAAAAGTACAAAGCTTGTAATTATTGACCAGTTTCATTAACATGTATTGCCTGTAAATTGTTGGAACATACCGTTGTTAGTAACATCTTAGATCATCTTGACAACTTTAATATCCTGATGGACAACAAATTGGTTTTTGAGCCCGTCGGTCTCGCGAAACCCAACTTGTGGGTTTTATCCATGACTTAGCTTCTATCATGCAAAGAGACCACATGGATGTTGCCATCGTGGATTTTAGCAAAGCCTTTGATGTTGTTCATCACGGTAGATTGCTGCTGAAACAAGCCCATTATTTGAATCACGGGCACTACACATTCTTGGATTAAAGCTCTTCTCAGAAACTGCAGTCAACAGGTTGTTGTAGATGGGGCAACTTCCACCATGGCCCCTGTAATTTCTGGAGTACCCCAGGGATCAGTTCTTGGGTCTCTTCTGTTTCTGCTCTACATAAATGATCTACCTTCGTCTGTGAAGTCAAACGTCCGTCTATTTGCGGATGACTGTGTCATCTAGAGATCCATAAAAACTTCGGCTGACACTATTCAGTTTCAGAGAGATCTAGATAGTCTATCGTTGTGGGAGCAAAAAATGGAAGATAACACACCAAAATGTCATATCATGCATGTTACGAGAAACCGTAAACCAGTAAAAACAGCTTACACTATTCACAATCAACCTCTGTCTGTTGTAAACCAAGCAACATATCTTGGCGTTGAAATAACCTCAACTTTAAATTGGTCACCCCATGTAAATAAAATTAGTAGTAAAGCAAGCCAGAGCTTAGGATTCTTAAAACGAAACATTCATTCTTCTAAAATGGAAACTAAGGCATCGGCATATAACAGCATTGTTAGACCATCCTTGGAATATAACTCTAGTGTGTGGGGCCCTTACCATCAGAAGGATATTGATAACATTGAAAATGTTCAGCGTGAAGCCACCAGATTTGTAACGAATAATTACAGCAAGACAGTCACACATATAATTGGGGATTCGAATTGGAATACCTTGCAATCAAGAAGTAGGAGCAGTGGTCTAATGGTAGGACGCTACCTTAGGGATCGAGAGGTCCCGGGTTCGAATCCAGCCCTGACCACTGGAATTTCCTTGAGCAAGAAATTTATCCCACATCTGCTCCTGTCCACAATGGTGCATAAATGGGTACCTTTGAGGGAAATAAGACAATGTGCCGTGGCTGCATACTGCGCCAAGATGTTAACGTACGACTTATAACCCAGTGATCAGGGGAAAATGTAAAGCGCCTTTGAACGCGCATCTCGAGTATGAAATGGGCGCTATATAAATGTGGTATAAAAAAAGAGAAAAAAAAGAAGACAACACGCTAGGTTCCTTCTGTTCTATAAAATAGTATATAATCATGTCAATCCCCTACACTATCTCACTCCATACAATAGACACACACGCCATCACCATCACCATGTATATATTTAAGTCTTAAGGGCTAAAGGTGTTAGGTTTTGCACCTTTTTTATTCACTGTTGATAGGATTGTCCTGGGTGGATTGAATAACTCGGGTAACCTATCAATCTATTTCTTTTTACCTCACCCCCCCCCCCCCCCCCCCCGCATGGCCATAATTTATCAGTAGAAGAAAAAGAAGAAGTGAGAAAATGCCAGTTCCTTTGTGAGATTGCACAATCAATATCACATAAACATAAAATAATGTCATATGCTTTAGGTTTTGTGAATGTGATGTTGATATTCGAATAAGAAAATATCGGTTCGGTTTAAACAAGAAATCCTATGCAAGCGCGAGGAAGAAATATGAACATGTCGCGTAATACGTAAAGTAAATGTATTCGAGTTATTTTGTTTTGATTTACTTAAGAATTGTATGCATTTTTTTCTTTAAAACCCTATATCAAATATGTTAAGCTTGAATAAGGGATAATGAACAGTTCCTTATTCAATATACTATACGAATAAAGAATAAGGAACATGGATAGGGTACCAATTTACTCTCCATAAATGATGGAAAGTTAGTGGTAAAGGGCGACCAGGCGAAGCTATATACCATATATCCAAAGAGGCATGATTTGAACAAGCTTGGAAGGGGGCCGCCATTTGATGTTTCATACAATATGCAATACCGAAATTACTCTTAGTTTTCGTACACTCTAAATTTTCGGAATCCTCTTTTTAAGGCAAAGTACATACTGTTTGTGTCTTATTTTTTTGGACACCCAGAATGAGAACTATTTTAGTGATTCGAAATTTTCCGATAGTTTAATTTGATCATCAATTTTTTTAATAAATCGTGTGACACATTGTGTTTTTACAACCGGGTTATGGTTATAGTTTTAGAGTTTATTGTTTATACAATAGACAATCGGCCATAAGTATACAGCACATAACTATTATGTATGCTTTATGCTTGTTGAGTCGTGTTTTTTATAAGGATGGTACATCACAAATATTTTATAAACATACGACTATAAATCAGTATAAACAAAATTATTAACCTTTGGTCTATATAGTTATTGCTTACTTCAAATTTATAGCGTCTGTAATAATAAGGATTAATACTCGATTGTGTTGATAGTGTCAAGCAGCCATCTTGAAAAAATATATATATATATAACAAACGATTGGTCAAGTGACTACTTTATTATATACAAATAAAGAACATTTGCATATACAAACAAAACATATGCGATAGGCCTATTCTTGTCATCATGATAAATTTACATAAAATGGTTTTGTTAGCATGCGTTCTAATTGTCTATGGAAAATCATAGTAAAGATTTAACAAATTTCGTATTTGAATGATTTGTTCATATATAATGAAATGTTGTTATTGCTTCGACCATTGTCGGATTTCATTAATTTAACAAACTTAAACAATTAAATACAACGTGGCAGATGTAAACAGTCAGAGGACCGTTACATTTGCAGTATTTGGGTTAATACGCATGTATCTTTGATAAACGAAATGTTGTCAACCGAACGCTTTTAACAGTTAAGCAAACTGATCTTTGTAAGGAAACCAATACGATCTGCTTAATGTATTTACAGTATTAAACCTGTATGACTCCGCGAACATCTTTCGTTTAGTGCAAATTATGATATTCTAAATGCTTTTAAAATTAGTACCTTGTTGGTAAAAGCCGGTTAAGCAATATCAATTTACTAATCTAAGGCAACATCAAACACACTAACGTAGATAAAATAGGCATATTTCAGGGTGTCTCTAAATTTTCGAAAACTAACTTTTGTGAAAATGTTGTTTATCTAAATGTTCGGACACGAAAAATGTATTTGTTAAGTGTCCAAAAATCCCAGTTTTGACCCGATGAGAATAATTTAAACACACTAAGCCCGTCATACTATAGCATTATCCAAATATTATACCTCTGAGATTTTTCGCTTTAGAGCAGAAGATTTGAATAAAATATAATACCATATACGTTATTACTTATCATATAACCTCTAGGGTACGAGCAGCTTTTACACCAGGGTCATGATTGGATCCAACGTAGTAAGGGCCCCATACAACATTCCACTCAATTATTAAACCCCTTACCACGGTGTATTTAAAATTTCCAATTTCGAATATGTATTTTTTGGCTCTGGTTATGGTGATATGAGCCGGGACGATTTTAATATCCTTATAGGTGAGTCACCTAGGGATTATTCAAATAGTTTCGTGAAAATCTGCCCAGCGGTTAAGAGGGCGATGTGGTTTGAACAATTCCTTTACGCAGATTGCACTTCGTACGACTAACAACCGATGAAAGGCAGTCCCAAAACTGAAATAGAACAGAACAGAAAACGCGTTATGAAGAATGTGTGAACAATTGAACTGTTAGGTTCTTGTTAATCTTATCCGGTAGATATTGTTCATCTTGGCCGTCGGAAAAAAAAAGTTTATATTATATTGCGTTTATGAGTAAGCCAGTAGGAATTTTGTGTTTCTAGTCTATCTACATTGGCATGATAAAACATGTAGAGACTGGCTTGGTGTGTGTGAAATGTTGTAAGGTGTTTGTGTCGTTACCTATTATCATTTTGTCCGATGATCATTGTAGCCGCATCATGCGATCATGTGTTTTTGCCACGTGGCTCCAGTCCAGTCTTCACGTGTGTACAGACTTGTCAGCAGCTAGCTACGCTTTCCACTTATCAGAATTTTAAAACTATAATCAATAAAATGTAAGAATAGCGTACAAGTTATATGCTTAATAAATGTTAGCAAACATACACGCACGCAATAAGTCTAGATTGTATTTGCAGGTGCTGCCGATGGTTCAGCCACCACCTGCACTGAGGCCTCCGACTGCTAGTGTGACAGTGACAGTCTGCGTCTCCACTGTATGGACGGGCACTGTTTGTGTGGCTACAGAGCCAATGGCAGACGTGTGGCTGATAGACTTACACATGTTCTGACTTGTTAAGTTTATTATGAATTCGTTTTTGATTCGAAAAAAAAACTTTATTCATATTTTTTCCTCGCAATGTCAAGACGCATAAACTCTGGAATCTCGTTAGTGCTATCGCATATGCAAGATTTGACTTTAACAACGATACACGACAGAACGACGATAAATTTTGCGAGTTAACACGATCAAGTAAGCAAATGAGGAAATTCAAGCGCTGAAATGGGAGCGTGTGAACGGTCATGTAATGGCATTCTAGTACACAGTAATAGGAGTGTACGTCAAATGTTATACTTACGGTTACACATACAAATGTCTATGTAAATTCCCAATTTAAACAAATCTTCTATGGGTATATCTCTCCTTAGTTCAATTGTGTTTTTTCTTTGAAGAAATTTAGGCTTTTATTCTAACCCTTTTGAAAGCTTTTATGTCCATCATGAGTCTTGATGTAATGACCCACGTTATCTGGGCGCACGTTTCCATCGCTGCTTTTACAGCTGACCCGTATGGAGGACTTTGCGTGCAACAATGGTATTCTATATAAACCGTTTAAAAACGGAATGTTAAGATAACACATGTTGTATACTATATACCGCGTAATTAGTCCGATACGTTCGTACACCCGGGCAATAATAAAGACTCAGGAACAACATAAAATATTTGAAAAAAAACAACAAAAACAATGACGCCTTTTGAGCCTAGTTGTACTAATATAGTATCTGTTTACTAACTATTGATTAAAATATTATAAATTTCTTACTACCAATTGTGCTTTAGTTGTTGATAATATATTGCATCAACAGAACATTTTATAAATATAACATATTTTTTATTGTTTTGTATTCTGATCTATTCAGATTCCTACTTGTTCCAAATCTTAATGATGGGGGAACAAAACATTGATGCTGATTGCAGTTATATTTTCGTAAAAAGGGAAAATTTGGTTAAAACAAATTACACGCAGGTATTTTGTTCACTGAATAGCAAGGAATGTAAAGTAGCTAAACAGGAAAAGTACGCGGTATTACGGAAGTTTCAAGTGACTAACGGATCGTCAACATTGTGTAACGCTCTATGGAGAGTACAAATATGTGTTTGGAAAAAATACTGTATCAAACATCAAACAGAAAAAAAAAGTAAAATGTATCGCTTTTTAGCTCATCTGAGCACAATGTGCTGATGGTGAGCTTTTGTGATCGCCTTTTGTACGTCGTCCGTCGTGCGTTGTGCGTCGTGCGGCGTCAACACTTGCCGTGTTAACACTCTAGATGACACATTTATTGTCCATTATTCATGAAATTTGGTCAGAAGATTGGTCTCAATGATATCTTGGATGAGTTCGAAAATGGTTACGTTTGCTTGAAAATAAAACACGGCTGCCAAGGGGCGGGGCATTTTCCCTTATATAGCTAAATGGCTATAATAAAACCTTGTTTGCACTCTAGATGCCACATTTATTGTACGATCCTCATGAAAATTGGTCAGAAATTTCATCCAAATAATATCTTGGACGAGTTCGAAAATGATGCCGGTTGCATGGCAACAAGGGGGCGGGGCATTTTTCCGTATACGGCTATATATGCCTTTCGTAAAACCTTGTTAACACTCTAGAGGCCACATTTATGTTCCGATCTTCAGAAAACTTGGTCAGAAGATTTGTTCCAATGATATATTGGATGAGTTCGAAACATTTATTGTCCGATCATCATGAAACTTGGCCAGAAGATATGTCCAAACGATATCTTGGACAAGTTTGAAAATTGTTCCGGTTGCTTGAAAAACATGGCCACCAGGGGGCGGAGCATTTTTCGTTATATGGCTATTGTAAAAACTTATTAACACTCTTAAGAGTCACATGTATTGTCCAATCTTCATGAAACTAGGTCAGAATATTTGTTTTATTGATACCTTGGATGTGTACGAAAATGTTTACGGTCTGTTAAAAAACGTGGCCGCCAGGGTGTTCACTGTTCATGAAAGTTGGTAAGAACTTTTGTTCTGATGACATCTTGGGCTTCACAGAACCGGTCAGTTCCATTGAATCTCAGGTGAGCGACTTTCAGGCCCTCTTGTTTCATTTTTATTTGTTAGTATAACAACTTAAGATACTCCTTATTTCGACGCAGGTGCGCCGGTGATTGTTTTTGAAGCCATCTTTTGAAAGACAATCAAGCGAGTAAAATCGGAATCCGACAAGAGATTTATGAAAATTCAAACGAACGCGATCAAATCTTACATAGCTAATCTCACACAGCTAATTTAAAGTAAATAAAGAAAATGACGTTAAGTATTATAAAGCTTAAATATGATGAGTAGCAAGAGAACGACGGCTTTGAGCCGATGTTATAAAAGTAGTTTGCATACAATCTTACCGATACTTCATAACTTATTCAATCCGATTTTAAACACTGTAAATATTCCATGTAGTTAGTACTATGCAAGAGGGCGTAAAAATTGCAATAATAATTAACATACTTATGAACAAGTTGTCCCCCCTTTAAAAGAATTTAACATCATTTAGGTTCATTTCATTACCGAGGAAATAAACCTGTTCAGTTATTCGTCTCATTGGCCACCGTGCACTGGTATATTTGGATCTAAATTATATCTTTGGCGAATACCCGGGAAGCCGGGGTAAATTTGACCTACTTTGGCTCAAAATATATTTTTTCCCCTGAAAGATCACAGGGGCAGGTCGGACCATAAAGACTTCGTGAAGAGGCCGGTAGGACCTGAAAATAAACTCTGATACACACACACACGCTTGCCCGACGATATTGGCCAGTCTTGTGTTTAGTGCTTGTGTGATCACATTGGTCAGTTTATCATTAAAATATGTACATATTGGCTGCTTTCAGGGAAAACGGGGCTTAAAGCTGCATTAAAAGTCTGTCATGTGGGCAAAATTTTTGCTCAATAATTTTAAGAAAATAGATAAAGAATTAGATACACATAAAACAACGTGTACATAAGAATAGGCTTGTTATTCTTTAGCAAGGCAACCAAAATTCTAAAGATGGTTGCCAGTGCAGCAACTAATTGTGAAAAAAAGAGACATATTGTTGTTATTTTGTCTAAGTTATCTCTATAACATAAATATGAGGATAAACAGTGCACACTTAATTCGACCTGTTCTTTAAGACACACTCTTTATAAATTTGAATGGGTTGTGTTCATTTCAAACTTGCGATATAAAAAGCTATAACATAATTTTGAAAACTTAGTACCGTCTGAGATTATGCAATAGCGAACAAGTTTAGTGCCTTCAGCGCTTTCATTTGTTTTGCAGCTGTATCCCAAGACTGGGCTGATAAACATTAACTATTAGAACGATGCAAAGTTACAGAGTTAAGAATATGGTTGTGCTCATTTTGCATTATTTCAGTTGTAGTCAGTCAGTCAGTCAGTCAGTCAGTCAACAGTTTATTAAAGAAACAGAGGCCTCCGGCCCAAAATACATATCATGTAATATACAGAAATTGCAAAGTTGTGTCCTAGTGGTATTATACAGATGTAAATGTTAGTACATATATCTAGTCTTTTTTCTAGAATTCATAGGAACGAAAACATACACTGCAGATTTTTCTACATACATATCATGTAATATATTGAAATTACAAAGTTGCGTCATAGTAATATTACACAGATATAAAGTCTCTAGTCTTTTCTAGAATTCATAAGATAGAAAACATACACTACCGATTTTCTACATACATATCATGTAATATATAGAAATTGCAAAGCTGTGTCATAGTAATATTGTACAGATGTAAAAGTTAATACATATATGTATATCTAGTATTTTCTAGAATTTATAATATAGAAAACATTCATTGCAAATTTTCTACAATATCATCATGGGGTGGCGAAATCAAATGTCCGAGTTGCCCGAGTCGTACATTTGCTTGTCCGGGCAACTGCTTTTTTTTAATTAAGTTGTCAGTGGACAACCAGTCGGGTTGAGAAATACAAAAAATAGATTGTATCAAAGCCGTTATTAAGTTTTACAAAACCGGATGTTGACACCCGATAACATTGTCAGTGCTATTTGCCTATTTTTCCTTCTTTGTTTATATCATCCGCTCTTTCCGATAATCCTTCTTTGTCTATATCATCCGCTCTTTACTATATACGCTATATCATCCGCTCTTTCATCCGCCTTTTAGTACGTGCCAGCAATCAAGCTAAACTATGGACACTCTCCTGCACAGTGGTCTCGCTTATTCTATAAGCATGATAAGAGACCAGGAGGCTAGCAGGCCGCATTTTCAACATTCGGCCCGTCTGTTTAATAGGCAGTGTACAGACTGGTTTGCTCGTTCATTCCGTGCCTAAATGTTGAACGTGCGTCTTAAATTTTAAAATGTATTATTAATACCAAAGGAGAGGTATAAAACCCGGAAACGTCCGAAAAACCCATAGTGTGTCACATTGCTCCTACCTAACTAAATGTCTAGACTCACAAACGTCGGGACGTTGGGACGTGAAAAGCCGAAAGCCGAGTTGGATTACGTATAGTTCCGTTGATTGGGTGAAGTGTTCCGTTTTGACCAACTACAATTTATATTAAAGTTGAACAAAGACGGTAAAATAGTCATTATGTATAAAACACACACACACACACATATATATATATATATATATATATATATATATATATATATATATATATATATATATATATATATATATATATATATATATATATATAATGTATAATTTGAACATTACATTTCCTGGCTTATTTCATCTGCAAAAATGAAAATTATATATTGAAATACTGTTTTAAAACACCGCTGTGGTTTTAACCGAGTTGAATGGTAGAACTCATTACATACAATTACGACTGACTTATAACATTATGACGTATTTTCAGGTGAGCTTATGAAGCAATATTATACATTTAAAACAAAATCACACTACTTCCTGAAGAACAACTTACTCGCGTGCGCTTGATTGGTTTTCCAATTTTATAATTCGAACCCGAAACTAAATAAGACAGGAAGAAAATTCATTCAAATTCAACTGACATGGATGTAAAGACCGGAATATTATGTTGAGATAAAACACCAAATAACACGTAAACAGGAAAAAATAGTTTTCCCTGACAAAGCAGAAAACTTGAACAATTGATCATATGATACGACACAATTGGACAGGAAGAAAATTCATTCAAAACCAACTGACATGGATGTAAAGACCGGAAGATTATGTTTAGATAAAACACCAAATAACACGTAAACAGGAAAAAAATAGTTTTCCCTCACAAAGAAGATAACTTGAACAATTGATCATATGATACGACACAATTGGACGCGTTTGGCCGATCCGAAAGCAATGGCGTAAATATTGAGCAAAGATATTTGGTAAACAAAATAACTATGTCAGCAATATATTTCGGCGTTTTACTCACAATATCCCGCTTATAAATCCGGTTGTGTAAGCAAATATAAACACGTGTAATGTTTCAAGATACTTCATTTTTATACTTAGTTAATCAGTGCTTGCTAGTCTTCGTAATGCTTCATTTCTTATAAATGGCGTTGATACCATTTAAAAATACTGTAGTACGTGTTAACCATGTAACCAACAACCCAATACGTTATAACATAATACTACTGTTCTGAATGGTTTGATATAATGCAACCTTTGTGTCATAAACGCCTCATGATATTGTAAATAACCAGGATGACTGACCAACAAGGTCAAAATACAAAATGCATTTGCAAAATGTGAACTCCGTTTGCCTGATTACAGGTTATCAACAACTTTGCTGGTTTTGCAAGTCTATTTTTTTAATAAAATACTTTTAAATACTGTTGCTAAAAAAGATACAGGGCAGCGTATACATACAAGTAGTATTTAAAGACGAATGTGCTGTTCATGTATAACTTGGTTTGAATAAATATAAGATAATAACAAGCGCACCGCCTTGCGGGTGCAGGCCGCTCATCTATTTTCTTTTTAAAGGTGAAGGGACTCTCATTTTCAATCACAAAGGAGGGAGGGGTGGAGTGAAGAGGGGTGTATAGTGTGGGGGTGTGGACATATTACATTATTTTCCAAAAATGCGATTTTTTTAAATAAAATTCGGGGGGGGGGGAAGGGGGGAGTGCGATGGTTGGACGGTATTTCAAATATAAAATAATAAAAATAAATATTTGTGTTTTCAACCGTTTCAAAAAAATAAAAAAAATTAAATGGGGTGGGGTGGGGGGGGTATAGTGTGAGGGTGTGGTGTTCATTTGTGAGTTGATCTTAAAAAAAAAAATAGGGGGGGATTCGGGTGGGGGAGGGGGGGGTGGGGGGGATTCTTGGGTGCGATGGTTGGACGGTATTTCAAACATAAAATAATAAAAAAAAATATTCGGGTTTTTTAACCGTTTAAAAAAAAATTGGGGGGGTGGGATGGGGGGGGGGGGGTATAGTGCGAGGGTGTGGTGGTCATTTGTGAGATAGTAAAAAAAAATTTGGGGGGGATTCGAGGGGGGGATTCGAGGGGGGGGGGGAATTCGGGGGGGGGGAGGGGGAGGGGGGAAGGGCACGGGGGATGGTTTGGGTGGAGTCTATTGTGGTATGTCAGGTAAGAGTAGTTTTGTCAAAGTATCAATCAAATGTAATCATAAATAAAGAAGTTATGGCAATTTTAGCAAAATTTAATAATTTGACCTCGAGAGTCAAGGCCATTCAAAGGTCAAGGTAAAATTCAACTTGCCAGGTACAGTAACCTCATGATAGCATGAAAGTATTTGAAGTTTGAAAGCAATAGCCTTGATACTTCAGAAGTAAAGTGGATCGAAACACAAAATTTAACCATATATTCAAAGTTACTAAGTAAAAAAAGGGCCATAATTCCGTAAAAATAACAACCAGAGTTATGCAACTTGTCCTTTTACTGTACCCTTATGATAGTTTGCGAGTGTTCAAAGTATGAAAGCAATATCTTTGATACTTTAGGGGTAAAGTGGACCACAACACAAAACTTAACCAAATTTTCAATTTTCTAAGTATAAAGGGCCAATAATTCCGTCCAAATGCCAGTCAGAGTTACATAACTTTGCCTGCACAGTCCCCTTATGGTAGTTAATAAGTGTTGCAAGTATGAAAGCAATAGCTTTGATACTGTAGGAATAAAGTGGACCTAAACACAAAACTTAAACAAATTTTCAATTTTCTAAGAATAAAAAGGGCACATAATTCTGTCAAAATGCCAGTCAGAGTTACATTACTTTGCCTGCACAGTCCCCGTATGATAGTTAGTAAGTGTTGCAAGTATGAAAGCAATAGCTTTGATACTTAAGGAATAAAATGGACCTAAACATAAAACTTAACCAAAATTTTCAATTTTCTAAGTATAAAAACGGCACATAATTCTGTTAAAATGCACGCCAGAGTTATCTAACTTTGCCTGCCCCGTTCTCCACATGATAGAAAGTAAGTGTACCAAGTTTGAATGCAATAGCATTGATACTTTCTGAGAAAAGTGGACCTAAACGCAAAACTTAACCAAAATTTTCAATTTTCTAAGTATAAAAGGGCACATAATTCTGTCAAAATGCACGCCAGAGTTATCTAACTTTGCCTGCCCAGTCCTCTCACGATAGTTAGTAAGTGTACCAAGTTTGAATGCAATAGCATTGATACTTTCTGAGAAAAGTGGACCTAAACGCAAAACTTAACCGGACGCCAACGCCTACGCCGAGGTGATGACAATAGCTCATAATTTTTTTTTCAAAAAATAGATGAGCTAAAAATGTCAAAACAAAAGCTAAATGGAAGAAGTTCAGGATTTATTTCGTTATTTCATTTAAAAACTTGTACTTTCGTAGTAATGGCAGTCAACACAGTTTTGAAATTAACCTGGAGATATGGTATGTGTTTGTCTTGTGTTAAACTTATTTTATTTACAACTTATTTTATTTGTTGTTTTTAAACGTGTATTCAAAAACAAACCATGCAAAATACGAAATTTGATATTGATCAAGTGTTACATTAATAGTTGTAATTGTATAGGTTAATAACATTTAAATGATGTGTCAATATTATATTCATGTTATTATCAAAATATGCTATGACGTAACGTCAAAAAGTCCGTTCATCCAGAAAAATGCGCATGTGATGTACATGTTTTCTTAATAAAATTTTAATTTCTTAACATAACGTCATGATAATTATATCAAACGAATCAGCTGAAAAATGCGCATTTCACAATATATAACACACAAAAACCCAGATATACCGACATTTAAGGAAAACCTGTGCTTAAGTGATTATAAAAGCTATATTATTTTTTCAATATTAATAAAAATGGTATCCTAGTAGAGAGGCCCTCTAAGGTTTGTAAAACATGCAACAATAATGTTTTACAATATCAAATTAGCACTCTTGTTAGCGTCCAAAGTTGGTAAAGTTTTATGATTTCTAATGCCTAATTGTGTTTTGCGTAAAATTCGGAAAAGATAAAAGTAATTATAAAAGCAATATTTTCTACCGACTTGAATTAAAATAATATCGTTGTGAAGGAAAATTTATGACGTTCCTAAAATATGCAAAAGTATTTTTTTTCAATATCAGATGTGCGCTGTAGGTTGGTATAAGTTGTTTGATTTCCCTACCAAATTATGACATTTTCTGTTTTAAAGGTTTAAAGCGTAAAATTGTTTCCGGTAACCCGACCCTACGTTTTTTTTTCTTGCCGACCCTAAAATTTAGTTTGGAGTATTTATAGTCGATTTTCGTGCAACACGCTTTTCTTTCGACATTATCACTTTACAAGCATATAATAGGGATATAAGGCATCCGGATAAAAACCCTCCCGTCAATTTCATAGGGGCGGACATAAGCTCTCCCGTCTTTTATTCGGAAATTTAAATATCGCTTACCGTTAAACTGAAATAATGACCCTTGGATTATTTTTTCAATATAATTAGTATAAGAATAATTTCTTGTGAACGCATCTCCTCTTATAATTTCAATGGATTTTCATTTATACTCATTGAAATTCTTCAGGGTGACATGCAGTTGTACGTTAATGCCGGAAGTTATATATTGCCTATTATTTAGGAAGTTCTGGCCCTTGTAATATTTGCCTCTATTAACCTCAATTGTACAGGAATCTGTCGGACTTTACCTAATTCCCCATACAGAGGCTATATACTTATGTGTAAAGCTAATTCATGCTAACAAGTCACTGTCTCAGTAAAACGGCTATTACCGTCAAAAACAGAATGTATATTAAAAATAAAGTTTTCATTTAGGAATGCATGTATGTTTTCTAATAAATAAAGAATAAAACAAAACGTTTACAGTTGTGTGTAATTAATTTAACGAGTCTTTGTTAAAACGCTCAACGTGATGAAAACATGTTTTGACAATATTACGCATGAAACGCACAATTTCCACGAGGATTACACCGTTGCCATCATCAGTTTTCTAAGAAACTGGCCACTATTTTATGTGATTAGAATGGTACATGTGTAGGTATAACAATAAATGCGTTTATAATTTATATAAACATTAAGTTTAACGGACAAGTGTAGTTCAGCAACGGACAAGTTAAATTTCCTAAATTGTTGTCCGTGGACAAGTATAGTTTTGAGATTTCCCCACCCCTGTCATGTAATATACAGAAATTACAACGTTGTGTCATAGTAATATTGTACAGATGTTCATGTTTATACATGTATCTAGTCTTTTCTAGAATTCATAAGATAGAAAACATACACTGCTTATTTTCTACATACATATCATGTAATATACAGAGATTGCAAAATTGTGTCATATTATTATTGTACTGAAGTAAATTTTGATACATGTATCTAGTCTTTTATAGAATTCATAAGATAGAAAATATACACTGCTAATTTTCTAAGTTTCAAAATCATTCGTTGACAATAAGTCATAGAAGTTATTCAAGTCAGTACCAGAGTTATACCAGTTGAACAGAAACTGATTTCTAATACTTGTATACTTAGCACAATGGAAAAATGCATGATATTCACAATCCACATATGTCATATTAATATTAATTTGTGAACAAACATTACACACGCGATTCTGGAAAGTAATATTCAGATGTCTGCCAGTTTCAACTTGTAGTTTATGGTTTAAACATCTTAATTTAGCATAGGCTATTTTGTGTTTGGCTGGCATTTCTATTATCAAATATCGCTCAATATTAAGTAGGGTTTTAAAATGACTATAATGGTGACAACGACTTGAGTTACTCACGGTGTCATGCCAGTTTTGAGTAAAACAGTCAATCAATCTATTTCTAAATTGATAAACATATCACAATCACCAATTTCTTGTGATATCCACACATATCCAAAAGCGTATGTGAAAAGTATAGATTTTACTTTGGTCGCCCAACAAATTCTTCCAGCATCATCTATTGATTTAAGCATAATATAAGGCATAGGGTATCAATCAGATGTCATAGTCAATAGTTTACACCAGTACCTGATACAATTGGTAAAATAAGTAATACATAATGGGAGTCTTCCACATTCCCCCAAAACCATGCAAGTATTGGTAGTTTTACGAACATGTAATATTTTTTTACAAAACATATTTTTCTGCCTCAAAGGCATAATACAACCAGGAATAGTACAACCAGGAATATTTTCACTCTGTATTCACACCATTCATGATACTATTCACAGGTTTAGACTGAAACACAATGATATAAGATATCAATCAGATTCACATTCACACAATTATTTTAACGTTTAACCCTTAATATCAGTGACATTAATTTATACTATCAAAAAGAGTTTTCATTACATAAAAGTAATAATACTAGAACAAATGTTCAAAAAGCTTGGTACGTAACGTCACGTGTACGAAAACATCATCAAAACTGTAAAAATGACTTATACTGAATAAATATATGAAAGTGCTAATTTAGAATAACTGGCTTGGGGTATACAATAATTATACGTACACTGTTGTGGTATACAGCTTGTACAAACAGTATTATACGCCTGAAAAGGCTGCGAGACCACGCCGTTGAAGAACGGAAGCCAAACGATAAACTAAAGTTATGCCGAATCGAATTGACTCAACAAACAAGGTTACACGCCACTAAACTTAATGCGGTAAACCTCACACTCCCCGCCTGTTATTTCTCAAAATAACACTTTCATGAATGAATATTCTGCATTCTTACATACACAATTATCAGTTTAAGAACATAGTACATACATACACTCTAGACTTACAAAAAATACAGCATTACACATGTAATCTTATGTTATATCCTAACAATTTAAATGCTAACATCTTATATGGATATACCTTATCCAGTAGTTCAATACACCTCAATATAACCATACTGTCAGTAAATGTTACACTTTTTCATAACTTGATGCTTAACTGGAGCCTGCACTAACAAGCAGCACCAACTCAACAACTGGTCTAGTATAAAAGACCTTCTGTTTGTCTTTAGCAACACAGACCTCCACTTTGCGGACACAACCATCTTGACTTGGAAATGTTCTCGTTACTCTGGCCATAGGCCAAAAGTTTCGAGCAACTTCTGCATCTCGTAGAAGTACGACATCGCCCACCCTAAGAGGGTCATGATCTTCATGCCATATCCTACGACCTTGCAAGGACTGGAGATATTCTTTTCTCCAACGGACCCAAAACTGATTAGCAAGATACTGCACTTGCTGCCATTGACTTCTGTACAAATCTTTAACATCCATGTTACCAAGGGACACTTGATCACACTCCAACTTTTGAGTGAGAAGAGCGGAAGGGCTTAACACATCAGGGACCTCAGGGTCATTTGAGACTGGCACTATAGGGCGCGAATTGATGATAGCTGACACTTCAGCCATCAAGGTCACAAGTACATCATGAGACAAGCTCTTCACTCCAAGTAACATTGCTTCTAAGATCCGACGTGCAACACCTATCATCCGTTCCCAAACCCCTCCCATATGTGAACTATGAGGGCTGTTGAATACCCAGACTGAACCAGACTTCTTAAGATATCCCTTTACACTTTCATCCTCTACATTAATGGCTGTAACTTGAATGTTATCAATGGCCCCAACAAAGTTAGTGCCACGATCCGAGCGATACATTTTGACCTTGCCTCGGACCGAAACAAACCTACGGAGAGCATTTGTAAAGGCTGAAGAAGATAAATCCTCTAAAACCTCAATATGGACAGCCCTTAAAACCAAACACGTGAACAGAACAGCCCATCTCTTGGAAGCTGCATGTCCACCCCTGGTCCGCCTAGCTACCACCTCCCAAGGGCCAAAAACATCAACACCTACATAGCTAAAGGGTGATGCTTCCTCTACCCTATCCTCAGGTAAGTCAGACATTTTCTGACATTCAAAACGTCCTCTTAGTCGTCTACATACTACACATTTCTGAATGACTGATGACACGAGACGTTTACCCCCAGTGATCCAAAGTCCTGCAGATCTGACTGCACCTTCAGTAAATGTTCTACCTTGGTGATGAACCAAATTATGGTGATGTTCTACCAAAAGTCTAGACAGGGCATGTTTTACCAGGTAGGACTATTGGGTTTTTCTCTAGCAAAGGTAACTTGCTTCTACTCAGACGACCACCAACATGCAATAATCCATCAGAACCAAGCTTTGGATCTAGAGACAAAATGGTACTATCTCTAGGTAGGGCCTTACCAACTGAGAGACATTCAACCTCTTTACTGTAAAATTCAAGTTGGACATCACGGTACAATGACAGTTTGACCTCATTCCTTAACTGCACATCCTTAGCTGCAGGACAAAGGTGCCAACCTTTACAAGGCAGGTTCTTGTGGTAAGAAACTGCTATGTGTCTGAGAGTCGACAGGGCTCTAACTAACGTATCAAAGGTAGAGAACTTACTAACTTTTCTAGCAAGCGACTGCCCTACAACAACTTTGGTTGACCTGACTACCACTTCAGGACGAATTTCCTTATCGCAATCTGGTTCCATAAGAGGATAATGCTCAGGATTTGACAGACATTCCTCTAGAAGGAAATTTGGTCCTACTAACCATGAACTCTGCTTTAGCTGTTCAACACTGGCTCCTCTACTCCCTATGTCTGCTGGGTTTAACTCGGTGGGAACATGGTTCCATTGATTTGGACTGCTAACATGCAAAATCTTTAGAACACGATTACTGACATACTGATAGAATCGTCTTGTTTTGTTACATATGTAGCCGAGCACCACCCTACTATCTGTGTAAAACACTACCTTGGTTAAACTGACGGCAAGCTGCTCCGACACACATTGGTACAATTGACAGGCTAACACTGCTGCACACAGCTCTAACCTAGGGACACTGTGACCATGCTCTGGGGCCAATTTACTTTTGCCCAACACGAAACCTATTTGTCTATCCCCGTTTGAGGCATTCCCTAGTACATACACCACTGCCGAAATTGCACTAACTGAAGCATCTGCAAACACATGCAACTCAAGTCCAGACATCTCACTTATTGAGCCCTCAAAGTAACTCCTACGAATGTCAAGAGACGTAACCTTAGCTACTTTACTAATCCAGTTTTCCCATTTCCTAGCAATGTCCTGGGGAATAGTTTCATCCCAATCTACCTTAGTAGATACTAATTCTCGAAGGATCAATCTTCCTTCAAGCACTACGGGGGCTAGAAATCCTAGCGGATCGAACAAACTGTTAATTGTTGACAGAATACCTCTCTTTGTGACAGCTTGAGCTGACATGTCTACTTTGAACATGAAACGATCATTTTCTATGCTCCACACAATTCCTAAGCTACGCTGAATTGGTAATTCACCACAATCAAGGTCTACATCTTTTAAACCTTTAGCTAAGTCATCATTGGGAAACTGTTTCAGAACTTCTGGACTATTTGAAGCGATCTTGTGCAAACGCAACTTACTAGCACTCAAATATTTTTGAGTTCTTTGAACTAGATCAACTGCTTTCTCTACTGTTGGCTGCGATGACAACCCATCATCGACATAGAAGTCTCTGTTAACAAACGATTTGACCTCACTATCAGACTCCTCAACAGACTTCCTAAGACAGTACGTGGCAATTGCTGGTGACGGACTGTTTCCGAACACATGCTTACACATACGGTATTCAACTAACTCTTTTGATGGATCATTGTCCAGGAACCAAAAGAATCTAATCAGATTTCTATGACTCTCTTCTACACTGAATGAATAGAACATCTGCTCTATATCAGCTACAATAGCTATCTTATCTTTCCTAAACCTGAGCAGGACCCCAAGCAAACTATTTGTAAAGTCTGGGCCTTGTAAAAGCACAGAATTGAGAGAAATACCCTCAAACTTGGCCTACGAGTCAAATACAACCCTAACTTGACTGGGTTTCTTTGGGTGATACACCCCAAATATTGGCAAATACCAACATTCTTCATTTGGACCTAAATCAGGGGCTAACTCAGCATGTTTGTTCTTAAACAACTTATCCATGAACTCAAAAAAGTGAGTTTTCTTACCAGGATCCTTCTCTAGACCTTTGAGAAGAGATTCTGTCCTTCTTACAGCCTGAGTCTTGTTATTGGGTAACCGAGGTCGGTCTGAACGTAAAGGCAAAGGCGCAACCCAACTACCATCAGAATTCTTATGGACTTTCTCATCCATGCAACTAAGATACTCTCGATCATCAATCGATAGGGAAACCTTGTCATCTGAAGGGGTTCGAATGAACAACGGATCTTTCACGGACAAAACATGATCACAACAAGGCTGAAACAATGAGGTTCTGCCATCATCAAGTACATATGTCTTGTTTACATTTACAACAGTTGGTACATGCATTTGACCTAGACATAATTCACCAACAACTACCCATCCCAAACCTAAGCGCTGAGCAAAAGGTGCACCCGGAGGGCCAAGCACTTGATCGAACACATGGTGTGCTTCTATTACATCTCGACCTAACAACAACAATACATCAGTCTGAGCATCAAAATCTGGCAAATAATCAGCAATGTTTTTCAAATGATCATGACATCTAGCATTGTCTGGTGTGCAAATCTCATTTTTATCATTTGGTATGTCAGAACACTCTATAAGAGTTGGCAAAGTATAGGAACAACTACCATCAAGTGATTCAACAACAACATTGCTAGCCCTGCGGCCACTAACAACTTTGCTACCTCCACATGTTTTAAGCACATATTCATAATTGTCACCAGTAATGCCTAACAATGAGAAGAGCTCTGGTTTGATCAAAGATCTATTGCTTTGCTCATCAATAATACAATAACATCTAGTCATATGATCAGAATTGTTTTCAGAGTACACATTTGCAAGAACAATTTTTGAACATGATTTTGAACAAAACTGTGATTCACAGATTTCTATCTCTGTACATGAAGCAGACACTGTTGGCTTCTGCTCCCCGCCTTGGAATACTGAAGGTTGAGGGGTGACTCTTGGATTCTTGTCGTACCCTGATGCTCCTGAATTCCTCTTAATATCACTCTGATAGACACTATGAGAAAGATCTTTGCCACATTCTTTGGCCACATGTTGACTACTATAACACTTGAAACACAACCTTTTTTCACTGAGCAACTTTCTTCTACTTTCGTATGGCATTTCCTGAAACACTCTGCACTCTTGTAGTGTGTGTGGTGTTCTGTGTATGGGACACTTGTTTTCAGGAACCGATGTCTTCTTGACTGTTACTGGTGGTTTCTCGTGACGACATGAGTTTACGGCAGTAGACCTATTCGCAAACGTCGGACTCTCGGTCTCGTAATGGAAACTTGGGTCATTTCTTATCTTACTCTGTTGTCGAATGAATTTCGAGAATTCACTGAAGGGAGGGAAAGCAACATCGTTGACTTCTTTGTACCTTGTTGCTGCTGCGGTCCACTTCTCCTGAATGTTGTGCGGAAGTTTACACACTATGGGGTTGATACCTATCGCTGCATCAAAATATGATAATATTGTGGAAAACTTGGGGTTGGTTTTGAGTCCCTCTATCTCGGACAACAGATCCGACAGATCGTAAAGTAATGTTGGATTCCTTGGTGGTATCTTGGGAAAAGCTGACAGTCTTTTCATGGTAGCATGGTAGACACTTTCGGGAGAGCCAAACCTTTCATCTAGTCTTGTCCAAACCTTGTTAAGTCCTTCTACTGGATCAGTGATATATGCTGATTTTAGGGAAAGTGCTTGTCTTTTACTGGTTGGACCCAGCCACTTTATCAACATATCGATTTCCTCACTCGGCGAGGCACTAATTTCACTCATGACTGCTTTAAAAGTCTGTCTACATGAATTGTAGTTTTCAGGTTGGTCATTGAATGAAGTTATTCTTGAATAGAGCAAGTCCTTTTTTAGCAGAAATTTTGTTAGATCACTTGCAGTTTCATTCACAACGTTTACATTATCTGGTAAATTGTTAATGAATTTCGCAGTTAGTTGTTTCTTTGTAGTTTCAGGAAGTTCTCACTCTGCCTCTGTGAGTGCAGCCTCCCTTTTTTGTTGCAGAAGTTTCAAATCTATTTCCAGCTCTGCTTTTTGTCTTTCGACATCTGCTCTCTTTTTCTCTAAATAAGCTTGTTCTTCCGCGAAGGCCACACGTGCTTTAGCAGCTCTAAGTCTGGCTTGACTTGATGTTCTCGAACTAGACGATTTAGCGTCTGACTGATTGAGAGACCGTAAAAAGTCATTGGTTATTTGACGGTAACTAATTAATTTGTCTGCAATTTCACGATCTTTATCAATGCTTTCTTTCGTTCTTGTGTTTTCAAGAAATCTTCGAAATTCTGTGGCAATCCTATCAACTTCTCTAAAATCTGTCACAATTTGAGTCTTCAACGACTTAATTTGAATTTCGTCTAACTCGTCAATGTTTCCATTTTCTTCAATACTATCTGAGATGACCTTCCAATGTTTTTCAAGCTGAGATTCAAACTTGGTTACCTTCTCTTCGTAAGAACCCATGGCTTTCCACGTTAATGTTCTAACTCTGAAAGTCATTTAACTGAAATTACATCAAGTACATGTACCACTGTCATCTGGTCATCAGATTATTTACTTCGTGTAGGGATACACAGTTCATCTTCCTTGTACAAATTGTACGTGAACAGTTCTAAACTTTTCTGCCTCAAAGGCATAATACAACCAGGAATAGTACAACCAGGAATATTTTCACTCTGTATTCACACCATTCATGATACTATTCACAGGTTTAGACTGAAACACAATGATATAAGATATCAATCAGATTCACATTCACACAATTATTTTAACGTTTAACCCTTAATATCAGTGACATTAATTTATACTATCAAAAAGAGTTTTCATTACATAAAAGTAATAATACTAGAACAAATGTTCAAAAAGCTTGGTACGTAACGTCACGTGTACGAAAACATCATCAAAACTGTAAAAATGACTTATACTGAATAAATATATGAAAGTGCTAATTTAGAATAACTGGCTTGGGGTATACAATAATTATACGTACACTGTTGTGGTATACAGCTTGTACAAACAGTATTATACGCCTGAAAAGGCTGCGAGACCACGCCGTTGAAGAACGGAAGCCAAACGATAAACTAAAGTTATGCCGAATCGAATTGACTCAACAAACAAGGTTACACGCCACTAAACTTAATGCGGTAAACCTCACACATATTATGGACAAATTCAATAGCTGGGCTGTACTCATAACCCCATATCTGGGAACCGTAACATAGTATTGGCTTTACCATAGTGTCAAATATTTTAAATAAATCCTTTGCAGGAAAAAAACCAAATGGTTTCTGGTAATTTCGTATTGCAAATAGTGCCTTTTGCGCTTGGGAAGCTAGTTTATCATGGGCTGAGCTCCAGCTTAACTTTGGAGTCAACAATAACCCCATGTACTTGTATACAGGAGTGACGTTAAGTTGTTGTCCGCGGAAGAACCAATATTCATATCTCCGGAGGGGACCACCATTGCGAAATACAGTAATTTCGGTCTTATCCAGATTAATTTCCATACCAGTATCAGTACAAAACTGATCAACAATGTTAATTTGTTGTTGTAACTTAATGGCGGTCTCGGCACAGTTGGCGACATCGTCTGCAAACATTAGACATAAAATATCTGGGATATCATTAGTTATTAAAATACCAGTTTCACATTTAATCCTTAAAAGTGAAGATAACTCATCTATAAATAGCGCAAAAATAGTCGAACTCGATTTGTCTCCCTGCCTGGTTCCAATATTACAGTGAAACGCATCTGTAACATCTTTTGAGACTTTTACACGAGAAGTCAAGCATGAATACATAAATTTAAGAACTCTAAGGAACTTTCCAAAAACTTCTTTCTTTTCTAACGATGAAAATAGTTTGACATGGTTAACTTTATCAAAGGCTTTACGGTAGTCAACGTACAAACAATAGAATCGACCACCCCGTTTTGAAAGATATTTTTGGACCATCGCCTGTAAACAAAAGACATTATCAACTGCCGAATATCCTATACGGAAACCTGCTTGAGATTCATCAATCTTATTATTTTCCTCTGCCCAGTCATACAATCTCTTATTAATAACTCCAGAGAATATTTCATATAGAATATTCGTAATAGATATACCACGATAGTTACCAGGGTTATTACTTGGACCTGACTTATGAATCGGTGTAATGATACTTTGACCCCACGACTAGGGAAAGTTACCAGTGTCTAATATTGTATTAAACAACAACAACATTATTGGAGAAATATCCGTTTTTGAACACTTGTAAAATTCAGATGGAATTCCGTCCAGACCACAACTTTTACCATTTATTTATTTGGATATTGACCATTCAATTTCTTGCAATGTGAAAGGATCATTTAGTGAAATCGCCGTATCATTAGAATAAGCATGGTCATTTCCAACAGTGTAATCAACAACAATAGAGTTCTCATCGAATAAAAGGCCACTGAAATATTGTAACCATTCTATTTTTGAGATACTAGAGTCAATTGGTTTGGCTGGTTTACTTTTCTTTAAGTTTCCAAAACATTGTATGATTATTACTACAATTAACTAGTTCTTGGCGGTTTAACCTTTGATATTCGTATACTTTTGACCTACAATGATTCTTAAAATTATTTCGTTTATCTTTAAACAATCTGAGATCTGACTCTAAATTGGAGCTTACTACGAAATTAATGAAGATCGATGTATTTTACCGACTTTAAATAGTCGCACTCGTCATCCCACCAAGGTGGTTGTGATGAAAAATACCGAAAATTAACCAGCATACATTTACCGGCATCCTGATATATAACTGTAATCAGATCTACCGCAGAATTAACATTAGAATTTATGGTATCAAGCAAAGTGTTATACCGACTCTGCAATAAGCCCCTTAACGTCAGTACGAACTCGTCACATAACGAATTACGCCATCGAAACTTCCATGTGTTAAGTGGATAATCATTAATATTATTTACAATAGTATTTGACCTGTATGGAAATTCAAATACACAAAAAAACGGAAAATGATCCGAATCATCCCTGTCAAAAACTTTGAAGTCTTTAATGTATTGAAAGAGTAATGATGAAGCAATCATATAATCAACGACGCTTGCGCAATCATTTGAAAAACATGTAAATTCACCACATCTATCACCAGGGAAGCGGCCATTGAGAATGTGCATGTTAAATATGTAACATAGATTTACCAGAGATTTACCATAATTATTACCACGTATATTATCCTTATTATTGCGTGGGATATCAAATGTGCTTCCATCATAGTCTATATTACCAAAAATATAAAATAGATCATCGAACGGAATATAATCCAAAAAATCTTTACATCTGGAATTCAAATCACCTGCAATGTACAACAATGCTTGTGGATAATCATAAGTTATAGTTTCTAAATTATCATACATTTGAGATATGCCATTCTTCTCATCTTGATCATTATAGCAGCATGATCCTTCAGGAGATACATACGTAAAGTACATTATAATATCCTCACAATCATACAAGGTAGAGTATTCACAGTACAATATAACACAGTTTTCAAATTGTTCATAAATTCGTCGAATAGGTACTTGCTTATGTAATTTACTACTTATATAGACACTAATTCCCCCACTATTTCTGATAGCATTATTTTTCATCTTTCTCACAAAGTCGTAATGAACATACGAGTTTATAAAGTCATTAAAATCCCAAACATATTTAGCCCAAGTTTCACAAATATGTATTATATCAAATGAACTAAAAAACTTAGTGACCTCGGCATTTTCAAAATATTTGTTTAATCCATATATGTTCCATTCAACCTCAACGCTAGAATGTTTATAAACAATGTTCGTATTAGGACCTTGACCTAGTCCCTAATCGGAGAGAGAGTCATCGGAATGCCTGTTCGCTTCGTGATTTGGCGTAGCTCCATTGATTTTCTGAGCGTTACCATGTGACCGGTCGTCATCGTGTTCACTGTTCCCGCGATTGAGATCCGACCAATCGCTGCTCATCATCGGTGCGGTTTTTCTCACCCCCTTGTTGCGGGAATGCACATGGTCTGGAGCGCTTCCCAACGTAAACAATTTGGTCTGTGTTATCATCGTATCTATAGATAGTGTCATTTACAAACAACTTGTCGTATCGAATAGATGCGTAACGCCCATTGTTGCGTTCACGCACCATGCGTTCCCCGAGTATTCTTTTATGTCGTTTTACACGGTCTGTGTAGTCTTGTTGTACAGAGTACTTAGGGTTTGTGTCCGATTTAAGTACACTCGAGGCTTTAGTCATAATTGATTGTCAGTCTTTGAAGCGCACAAAACGAGCTATAATTGTACATCCATTGCTGTCATTCGATTTAATCCGGTGAGCACGGTCAATGTCGATTTGGTCCGCTTCGTCTCCAAAGTTCAAGGCTGTTTTTAAAAATATTCGAAGTTTTTCTTTAGTTACACTCCATTGCTCGTTAGTATTGCCACTGATGCCATTAAATCTCAAATTGTTTCTACGCGACTGACTTTCGTACTGGTCTAGTTTGCTTTTCATTTGAGATATTTCATGATGAAGAGAAATATTGTCTTGTTTTAGTTTTTCATTGTCAGACTTCAACTCATTCACAGTTGACAAAACTGAGTCTAATTTCGAGTTAATATTGCCGATTTCCGTCGAAACTGTCATATTTTGTTGAGTCAAGTCTTGCTTCATAATTCTTAAGTCAAACATACCTTCCGTACTCTGATTGTGATCAAATGTGGTAGTAGCTGCATTAGATGTAACATGATCACGTGCCCATGCCGCTCGAGCTGGAGGGTCACGTTGACCCTGGGGGTCCAAATTCTGGGTCTGGTGATGACCATGGACAGGAGAAGCATGCTGGTTTGGCTGTCTATGTTGATTTTTGCGGCGTGGTAAACGTAGATATTGACATCTGGCGTTGTAATAAAGTGTATATCATTGTTGTAAGTGTTTTTACTCCAAGGATTGCGCAAACCTGTAGCATATAAGATATCTCATTTAAACTAATTAAAATTAAAACGCTAACTTTGCAATACATGATTGCAATTTTGAAGGATTAAATGGTCATCCGGATCCTGTTGTGCATTGTACTTTGATGGATATCTATACAGTTTT
The DNA here is from genome assembly GCF_020536995.1 of Dreissena polymorpha. Lineage (NCBI taxonomy): Eukaryota > Metazoa > Mollusca > Bivalvia > Myida > Dreissenidae > Dreissena > Dreissena polymorpha. Next base: position 150,919,849 of record NC_068355.1, read on the forward strand.
ATACAACTTTCGAAGAGGCAGGAATGTTAAATACCAACCTAAATGACTACTAAATTTTGTATTACAAAATTGACATAAATAAACATATTGTGTATGATTGTTTTTGAAATGGTTCCCTGGTTCAGAGTTCAGAGTCGCAGTGACGTAATGGCTATTCCCATGGATATTTAATGGTACTACTGGTTCTTCATAATAAACGGACTTGAGTAATGATTTGTCTCAATATGCATATGGCTTTCTTAGTTTTACCTGATAAAAATAATCCAAGACTAAAACTAAAATTTATAAAGTTTTATTCAGTTGCAATACAATCAAAACCATTTGACAAAATGATTGCAAAAATATTTGTTTACAATTTAAATGTAAAGTACTCTTAAAGCATAAACTGTTTCAAAGTCAATGCTAAATTAATATATATTAAATAAAATCATTATACAAAGGAAAAAAATGACTAATCACACAGCCAATGGTATTTCATATTTCTACATGTACATGTACTATATATTTATATATATATATATATATATATATATATATATATATATATATATATATATATATATATATATATATATATATATATATATATATATATCTATATATATATCTGCATGTACAACCAATGTTCATGTTCACCAGGACACGAGATAATTGGGTCTTGGAAAATAGTGAGCAATTAACACACCGTCAAAATTTGATTAATTGTCTGAAACAAAGAAATTGGAAGGACCTCATCAAATACGTGGGACAAATAGTATCTATATTGCATGTTCCGCATGATTTCTCTCGGCTTCGTATTTCATTTAACGAAACATATCATTCTGTCAACACATATTTACAACGACATTGGTTATGGGTACAAATTATGTGACATAAACCTACAAGAAAATGTTATCTTTTTCTTCGTTGTGATCATCCGGATTTCAAAAATTCTAAAACTGAAAAGAATATGCATAATGACAGAATTGAGCTTGGAGAGGCATGCACCACGGACCATGACTGCCTTTTGTCATACAGAGAAGAGGATCAGCGCGAACATAATCCAGTGGTGCGCTCAGACAAACGACAGTGGAGCAGACTAGAATGACATCTTTTTCGACAGACTGTAATCAATCACGCATGATAGACCAAAGAGATATATCATCATTTTAATGGGTCACTTATACGCCATGATCGGCAGTGATAATCGATGATATTAGGAGATCGTGGAGAAGCAATGGCTATGCGATATGAACGACTACGGTGAGAGATCTGCCGACATATGTGCCACAAATAACCTCGTCATCAGAGGATGAGTTTTCCACCACAGAAAGATACACAAAGCAACTTAATCGTCACCAAACCTGCCCACGGAGAACCAGATTGACCACCTGTTGCCGACTAGCACCATTGTTTCAAACTAGCATCATTATTGATATAACGGTGTTTCGGTACATGGGATGTCGACAGGGTCTTGACCAGACCGCCTTTATGTGAAGAATCCAGGCTTGATAAGTTGGGAGGGAAGCTCGTATATCTTTATAATAAAGTCACATCTACAACTTAGCCATTCTTTGAGGTTTCGGTAGGGAAACACGTGTTTCACATCGTTCTATGATGTACAGGCAGTCTCCGAATATGGTGATGTCGTTCCCGGAAGTCTCCAAATTTGGATAAGGATATATTTAGAACTTGTTGCTTGGGCTTATACCAGAATTCGATTGGTAAAAAATGATGTCTTTTTCATGGTTTTATTTATTACTATCCAGAATGTGATTGTTAAAAAAATGATGTCATCTGCATGGTTTTATTTATAATTATTTTACGTCCGATTGGTACGACGCTCGAAGCAATCAGAACACATAAATACTCTGAAACAAGTGGGTTCTGGTCTCAGATTCGAAATATACATTTTTTGGCATGTAATAAAGCAGAGTACAAATAGTTCATATCGAAACTCTATAGTTATTTTTGTATTGATACTTTTGCATTTTTTCTAAAAGTGTAAATAAATTGGTACATTCAGTTTAATTAAGTGAATATTAAAGTATGCTTAAGTAACTCTGTAATAAGAGGTGAATGAAAACCACACAGTCATTTGTGAATGAAATGTAGTTTCATGGAGGAATAATAGCAGATGACAAAGGGCAGAAAAATAGGTGGATTTAGCACTTCAAAGAGCTGCTCAAAAGGCCAGCTCCTGTGAACCCACTGGAGATACCGCCAGCTGCATGTACTTCAAAGAAGGAAGAGATCCGCATAGCAATAAAGCAATTGAAAAAACAACAACGGCGAATCTGCAGGTCCTGACTGTATACCTGCAAAAGCGCTGAAGGGCGCTTGGTGTTACTCTATCCACTCTTCAGCAAGATATGGGAAGAAGAAGCCTCAAGTCGAAAGAAGGCTACCTCATTGAACCGTCAGTTCCTGCTCCTACTACCGAGGAATAACGATATTGTCCATCCCAGGAACCGAGTGGAAGCCGCGGTAGATCCACATCTCAGTAACCAACAAGCCGGCTTCCGAAAGGAGCGATAGTGCATGAATCAGATCGCAACCATGTGCCTCATTCTGGAACAATACCTGGAGTGGAATTCGCCACTGTATGTGAACTTAATCGTCTTATAAATGTGCGTGAAGTGTCTTTTCAGTCTGTGATTAATTCAGGGACGGCGCTTTCAGCAAAGATATGATTTTAGTTTAGACGAGGGATCCATCAAACCAGAAAAAATACCATAGCAGCGGAAGGTTTCGCGCCTGATAATTCTGTGCAAGCTTAACATGCCAATATCGGACAACTCTTTACGAGCACGCATTACCGGTAAGCCCTTAAGATTTCTCACGGCTCCTATATTGACTCAAAAAACTGCATGATTACTGTAACCATAAAGTAACATTATTCTTACTTAAAATTACAAATTTAATATTAACAATATATTTCTGTGTCCCAATATAAATTATGTTCGTTATTTCACGCAAGATTCTTTAATCGGTTGGAGTATTTTACTGATCTTGTATCATTAAGTATACGCGACTCGCTGGAAGTAAATTGCTTACATTTCATTTCTTGTAACATACTATACACGCACATATAAAGACGACCATGACAAGCGTAAAATGTTGTCCACCTCTTGACCTAATAAACTGCAAGTACATAATAATCTATATCTTTCGCAAAACAATATTGTCGGTACAAATTAATTACATCGTTAATCGGCCCGACAGCTTGAGAGATTTGAGTCGTAAAACGTATGGATCTTGTCGACTTATCTTTGACACAACGAAATGTAAAGATGTCAGTTTACGGCGGCGTAGTATAGAGCTCAGATATATAAACGACAGTAAGGCTCGGGTTATCTCACTTATTTTAAATACACTGCTAAGGATGTACGTATATAAATAGAAGCTTTATGTAAATTTTGGATAAATTAATTAACACCGATACAGGTGAGTCGCACTAAACGGCGATAATCTAATACGACAAAACCAACATTAAATATTTAAATATATGGTACGTCCAGTTTAAACAAGCTTCTCTTATTATAAAATAAATCTCCTTTTACACATTACGCATTATTTGTTAGAGTAAATATAGTTTAGTTTGTTCATTCGATTGAATTATTTTCGGTAAAATATTACTAAGCCGATTATCGTGTACGTAAAAAAACGGGACATTAAAGGGATCTTTTCACGCTTTGGTAAATTGACAAAATTGAAAAAAGTTGTTTCAGATTCGCAAATTTTCGTTTTAGTTATGATATTTGTGAGGAATCAGTAATACTGAACATTTACCATGGTCTAATATAGCCATTATATGCATCTTTTGACGATTTTAAAACCTAAAAATTATAAAGCGTTGCAACGCGAAACGATTGAATAATTTGGAGAGTTCTGTTTTTGTCGTTAAATTTTGTGAAACTACGAAGATTGCTTATATAAGGTATAAAATACGTCAAATATATGTACTTGGCGGAATAGCTCAGTAGGCTAAAGCGTTTTTACTTCAGGACTCTGGCAGGACTCCAGGGGTCACTGGTTCGTAACCTGCTCCGGGCAATGTTCTTTTCCTTTTTTTAATTTTATTCTTGATTTTTTACTGGAGCTTTTACGATCCAATGTTTACATTTATCAATATAAAGCATTTAATGAATAAGTTAAAAAATGCCAAAATCTGTGAAAAGGCCCCTTTAAAGTTTGTTACAGAATCACTTTCTAATTGATTCAAGGTTCACTGGGCAGTGATTGGTGATCACTAGATTTCTCGAGCTGGCACAGCGGTTCAATGAAGCCATCTCCGGAATCCCATGATCATTGCGAATATTAATATTATTTTATACCAATTACGGTACATTTCACCGATGTGTTATTGCTAATTTAATAAACTAAGTAGATTGGTGCTCTTTAAAACTGGACTTGTTCATTCGAACAGGAGTTTACTGGAGCTATATTCGTTCCTGCGCCTAACATTGGATTTAAATATAAATAAATAAATAAAAGAGCAAATTTATGCACTGTCATGGCTGAAAGTATATATGGTATCCGGACAAGGATGAATTCGGGAGGATCCTCATCTCCTAGCAGCTCGGACAGTGACATCAATGACACGTGCAGCGAGCTGAGCTGGGAGCGCGAGCGACGTCAGTACCGCCAGAGTCACCGCAACCGCCGCTTTTCGGCAACTTCTGGTGAGTTTTCCAGTGTTCGGTCACAAAAAGGTTTCTTGCGCTGGAGTTAAATATACTTGTAAGTCGTTTCTATTGCGTGTTTTTTGTTGGAACTCACAAGGATAGAAGGCTCAATCGGGTATACTTAATATATAGTTAACAGCATTTTACTCCTTAGCGGTGTGTAAAATAACAAGTGATGCTTAGAATGAAACCCCGAGCCTCGTATCTTCAATATTAACGCACGCGAGCTATATTTTAGCATGCTACTACTGAGTCTAATCCGACAAAAATAGGGCGGTTATATGTTGCTTACATGTGTATACTTTTCCCATTTTTCTACGCCGTGCGTTCACCCGCGCTTATCAAAAACATCTACCCATACCAAAACTATAATGTTATGGTGTTTATTTTATTTACCAAAATCTACCCTATAGCTAAAATCAATTTATGTTTTTCAAAAACTATATGTGACGTAATATATATCGATACTATAATGAATGCAAAAAAGCTTACACACCTTTAATAATGATTGAAAATGTTTTCGTTTTGTGTACAAAACTTTTATCGCCCTATATTATGTTATTACATAGCATGGAACAGAACGGCAAGTTTAAGACGATTTTCAATAGCAGAAAAAGCACGCGTTCAATTGTTAAATTTCCAGCAATCTTCACAACTATCTTCAAAGCAATGGGCTCTGCCAACATTTTCTTGCAGAATAACCATGACTAGATTTTATGCTTTGTTCAAAGAAAACAGGCGGCTGGAAATGATAAACACGTATTTTGTATTTTGTATTTAGTCATCGATGAAAATAAGTACGCTAGAATAACCGGCGATTGCAGCCTGTTCAGTATTAGTTAAAGTTTGTTAGAATAGTAATTTCAGTTTCGGTTCGAACAAGTTGAGAGTAATATTTGCGAGAGATAATAATGTTTAACTCAGTGAAGTTATTATTTCAAAATGTTCAAATACGCCTGTTGATTGCATCATTCGGTAAAACCCAGTTTCCCTTTTACTTCATAATAAATCTGTTGCAGAAAACATCGCTATTTTAACGCAAACGTGTCCTTTCATTTGTGAAAATCGCATTCGCTATTTATCATTTTATTTCTTGTTATCATTTGGTTAATTAAAGGTTATTTTATTACATTTAGGACGGATCAATCTGTCTTCACGAGATACGTTACCGCAACTCATTCGCGAGTCATCGAGCGCTTTTTGTCGCAAAGATTGCGTATTTTCAGTTTATAATTTAGAAGCGTTTATTATAGTTTGTCAATTAACCGATCATATATTAGTATGTAAAACAAAGTTTAATGTTTCTTCCACATAAAATTGTCATCTACATTGATGTATCAGTATTTCTCCTAACGGAGTTTACATTGGCGCTAAAACATTAAAATGTCAACATACCGACATCAATCGCGAATTATGTTGTTTTACGTGCGATTATGCATTGATTTTTATGGTTACAGAGTAGAGTGAATCGATTGTTCAAAGCGTTTTTATGCTCCCCATAAATATATATATGGGGAGCATATGGTTGCCATTTTGTCCTTACTTCCGTCCCACTTTTGTTACAGTTTCTCTGTCACTGGGGTCAAGGTCAAGGTCACCAAGGCTAATAACAGATTTTTCCCGTCACACTTTTTTTACAGTTTCTCATACCGCCTTTTATATTTTACCGATCGCTTATATATTTGGAATGTAGGTACCTTTCATGGATCTCTGCCTTTTGATGAAGTTTGAGGTCACTGGAGTCAAGGTCACCGAGGCTAATAATAGATTTTTTTCCGTCACACTTTTGTTACAGTTTCTCATACCGCCTTCAATATTTAACCGATATCTCACATATTTGGCATATAGGTACCTTGCATGGACCTTTACCTTTAGATGAGGTTTGAGGTCACTGGGGTCAAGGTCAATGTCACCGAGGCTAATAATAGATTTTTTCCGTCACACTTTTGTTACAGTTCCTCATAGCGCTTTCAATATTTTACCGATCTCTTACATATTAGCCATGTATGTACCTTGCATTGACCTCTACCTTTTGATGAGGTTTGAGGTCACTGGGGTCAAGGTCAAGGTCCCCGATGCTAATAATTGATTTTTCCGGCACACGTTTGTTACAGTTTTATACAGCGCCTTCAATATTTTACCTATCTTTTACATATTTGGCATGTAGGTATCTTGCATGGACCTCTACCTTTTGATGAGGTTTGAGGTCACTGGGGTCAAGGTCACCGATTCTAATAATATATTTTTTCGTCACACTTTTGTTACAGTTGCTCATAGCGCCTTCAATATTTTACCGATCTCTTACATATTTGGCATGTAGGTACCTTGCATGGACCTCTACCTTTTGATGAGGTTTGAGGTCACTGGGGTCAATGTCAATGTCACCGAGGCTAATAATTGATTTTGTTCCGTCACACGTTTGTTACAGTTTCGTATAGCGCCTTCAATATTTTACCTATCTCTTACATATTTGGTATGTAGGTACCTTGCATGGACCTCTACCTTTTGATGAGGTTTGAGGTCACTAGGGTCAAGGTCAAGGTCACCGATGCTAATAATAGATTTTCTCAAGGTCATACTTTTTTCCTACACAATTAACCCATATATCGACAAAGCATCATTGGGGAGCATCCATCAGTTTCACTGATATTCTTGTTTTTTTTTATCATGCAGATATGAATAACTGGCAGAGGAAATGAAATCAAAGTACTGACAGTACTGGTATGACGATGCTTTTGAACGGGATTGATATAAAAGCATCTTTTTAAGTTTATCTATATCACCACAATTGTGTATGTGGGTACGAAAATTTTGGGTAGGAAAAAAATGGGTACTAAAATTTTGGGTACAACAATTATGCCCCCCCTCCCCCCCAAAAAAGTACGTAAAAAGATTAGGTTACGAAAAAAAAATGGGTAGGAAAAAAATTGGGAACGAAAAAAAATTTGGTTACGAGCAAAAATCTGGGTACGAAAAAAAATGGGTACGAAAAAAATTGGGTACGAAAAATGTAGGGAACGAAAAAAAATTGGGGGTACGGGGAAGTAGTACCCGTGGGGAACTTGATCCTTTCAGCGAAACTGGGAGGCGGGTTACATTCTCGATCAAATATAACAAGAAATATCTTTAAAAAGGTATTCGACGTGTATTTTCTGTACCACTTATCTTAAAAAACTGTTTGTTACAGTAAAACGTTTGTGGGTTATAACATTACGTTTTAGCATATAAATTCAAAACTTGACATGCTCTTTAATTACACCATGCTCTTTAATTTCACATGTATATCATACCAAACTTTATATTTCGTTGTTTCCTTTCCTAAGTTAATGATGCTATGGTTTCACAATCCCATGTGCATGAACATATACTTTTTCTCTTTTGATTATTGTTCTTTTTCTCTAATTCAATAAGCTTAAGCATGTTTGTTCGTTAAGTACGGCAATAATTTCATGATGATTCCCGATCGAAAGTGGGTATGAGCACATAGTCGTAAGAGCACTTGAATACGTGAATTCGCCCATGAACACATGGTAAGGTTAACTAAATCTCCGCGATATGACCTAATATGTGTTTAAAACAGCAAATAATATCCAACAAACGAATGAATTGTCAAACATATGTGCACTGATGTGGCTCTGTAATTTATGTTTGAAAAGTTTATAAAATATACAAAATGAGAAAGCATGCAGAAGAGCGAGCATCACAGATATGATTAGGCTATTATGCTGTTTATATACCATAGTCGCTACAACGTTTACAAATGGCAGGTTCAAAATAATTCGTTTTCTTTACACTCATGATAGCGTTGAAAGTTAATTATACACGTTTTAATTCGCAATTTATTTACTGAATCACGACAAATGTCAAATACAATACAGAAAATGCATAGTTGTTTCATTGATCTATAAACATATAATGGCTTGAATATAACTGATTTAAAATTTACGTTTTCAAACTATTATTAAATCTTTTCCCAGAATATGCTGTCCTATTTATAGCTGAGCTTCTATACCTTTATCAATGACAATCAGCGAGGTATGCCGATTAGAAAAATCGAGCTATCTCAATCGGACTGGCTCGGTCTTTTACAAAGGTTGCCATTGTGAAGAATTTTTTTCATGATATGATAACTTAGACGATGTTCTGCGTCAATGCGGATTTTAATTGATGTATAAACACACTTGAGCCTCGATGAGAAAACGAGGCTTAATGCATGTGCGAAATAAAAGGTGTTCTCCCAGATTAGCCTCAGCAGTCCGTGATCTTGGACGACACTTTACGCATATGCATTAACCCATTTTTCTCTCTTAAAATCCGCACTTAAAGTGATATTATGCGCATCTAACAGTATATGCTATGTTTATAGGTGTCTATCGCAACCGTTGTTTATCTTTGGTGTTTTCACTTCATATACACCTCTATTTGTTAATGCAGCATCAACATACTAAAACAATATCCCGGAAGGAGAAAAATAATGTATTTGAATATCAACCGTACTTTCGTTTGACAACTGATCATGCATGTACGGCGCGAATCTCAATTTAGATAGTGCAGATTCGTTCATACGACACAAAGACACAATTTTGATTTACGGATCATTTTAATTTCCTGCAACGAAATCTATTCATTCGACACACAGACACTAACTCCGATCCTAATAAAAAGATAGTTCCGCTCGGCTTAGAGGACTGGGACAGTCATGTAAAATATCGAATATAATATATATATTTTTATAAACAATTGGTAACAGATAATTGGTCACTTACCACATTTTTATTAACTATTTTGACTTGTTAATTCTTTTCAGCTCCATTCAACAGTGAAGAATGCGCATAATATCACTTTAAATTCACATTGATAATACAATTTGATACTTCCGCTTCCGTTGTATTATACTCTCCAACCTTGTTGTTACCGCATTGATCTAAACAAAATTATTATAATAAACCATCCATACTTTGCCCTACTGTATAAACACTTGCTTGCTTTTCTGACGAAACACTTTTTTCCTTCATAGTTCTTGATCTGACGCGTCTTCGGCTTTGGATGAACATGTGCTTATTTGTTGAATATTTGGTTGAGATTACAACTCAAAAATGCGTTTCAATGAAAGTTATGTGAAGATTCTGACATTGTGTGATTGCTTTTCATTTCACAGTGCTATTGCTATTATATCAGAATGATATAAAATCACAGTCATCGTGAATCAGTTGAAATAAATTGTCAAGGAGATATTAGAATATGATTTTACTATTAATATTCCAAGGATTGATGAGAGCCGTAGATGAACAATCGAGAAATAATGAGCTATGTAAGTGCGGTCGAGTTGAGAGAACAGGACTTACCGGTATACGATGCGACTCGCGTCAGAGGGAGCACAAACAGTCCGTCGGTCCGCATTGCGCCATATCTCGTCCTACGTGGCCGCAAATTCCTCGGCCTGCGTCGCGCAATATCTCATCCGACGGGCCGCAAATTTCTCGGCCTGCGTCGCGCAATATCTCATCCGACGGGCCGCCCATTTCTCGGCCCGAACAGTGCATTATCTCGTCCGACGGAGCCGCACATGCTCGGTCCGCACAAAGCCATCGCGCGTCACACTGTGTCTCACACTCAATTAACCCTTACCATGACCGGAGTGCGCGCTCATCCAAGGGCTCTGATCTGCTTTCAGTATGTACCAACCCCGAGGAGGACGTGTATGTCATGGTGTTGCAGAACCGGCAAGGACTCTCCGAGGACCTTAAGTCCATCTTTACGCTTAAAGATATATGTGACGTCACCTTCCTCGTGGGAGAGGACCGGAAACCCATCAAGGGCGTTCGGGCGATCATTGCCTCACGCAGCAAGTTAGTGGACAGTTATTGTATCTTTTAACATAAATGATTTAACATTCCATACCATGCCACATATAAAGAACGTATTCCTTAAAGCGAGACTATACGATTTTGTCAAATATTTATATAAAATTTGTAAAAACTCATTATACATATATTTATAAAAATAAAAGTTAAGAAAAACATGTGTCGAAAAATGCGAAATAATCCATGTATTTAATAATGAAATCGAAAATGTCTGTACAGTCGAATTCGCCAGCATGTATATTATGCATGTACGATGTGAATCTTAATTTAGTTTGACGGATCATTTTAATTACCTGCAACGAAAGCTACTCATACGACACACAAACACTAATTCCGATCCTAATAAAAAGACGAATTCTTCGGTTATTGTAGGAAAATATGTACGAAATATCTTCGTCACAATCGGCTCGGGGCTATATTTTTTGTCTTTGTTGCATTTTATGAAATTCGTCTTCAATGTATAATTTTTCTTGCATATTTTGTGTTATGGTAACATATTTTTAACAATATATTACAATTTAACACATATAAAAATCGTATAGTCTCGCTTTAAGTCGCAGATATAGGAAATGATAGGAATTGTGAAACGAAATGCTTGCGAACAAACCACTATAGCGCATTTATGTTGTAAACATGTATATGAAAATGCTACTTAAAAATGCCATTAAGATGCTATCGCTTTCATAATCTTACTGAATTGTCAACACAAAACACATTGTTAACGAATTGACGACGTATCAAATGTAACCTAGTTGTTAAATTTTAATTTAATTGTACGTTAAATGATAATGCGCTGCATACAGCTCCATAAGCACCACGTTGATAAATGTATCGATACATATTGATTTATCATTGATAATTGTGCTATCATGGAATGCATGACAAAATTGTAGTATGCAACTCGTTCAAATTTATCTTATCAAATTTATAATTTGTTATCAAATTTATCACTCCAACACGGCTGTTCGTCTATCAGATAAATGCATTCCGTTTCGGGTACGCGTGTCTTTTGCGGGTCTCTTTTATGCGAAAATTCAAAGGGTCAGGGTACGTAGAGAATGGCTGATCAACTATCAGTTTGCAAACACGAAGAAGAATATTGAAAATATTTAACTGAACTATTTTCAGGACTAAACATGGATGTTGTTTACCAGTTTCGCCACAATCATAATAAATTCCTTCTTAATGATGTGCTTTAAACACTCATAGCTAATACATTGGTACATGAGCAAAATGCCCATGCTTTAAAATAATAGAGTTTTCTTTATCATGTCAAGTTTTTGCGTTCGCATAGCAGATTGACACAAAGTTAACACGTGTACAGCCCATGTGACCAAGGTCTAAGGCGATAGCGCTATACTGCGTAAGTCAGTGGTTGAGTCAAGTGTGGTGGAAAAACGTGCTTTTTTCTCTCTTGTATAATACAAAGAGAAAAAAACACGTAAGTTGTATACATGTAACTCTTTTCGGCGTACCGGTATCTGTTTAACCTAGCTTTTCATCTTAATTGACCTTTGTCAGCAGCCTGTACATTCTTGTAGAAATTTCCCGCCACTAGAACTGAAATAAATTCATCCGAATATTTAATTGGCTTATTTTAAAGAAATCCCCCATAACATTGGCGAAAATACAGCGTCGTAGCACAGAGTATAGACTGTAACAATATTTAGTGAAGGCAAATCAGGATTACTTTCTGCATCATGGTTATTCGAAACATAGACACAGATTTCGGGCGCCGTTACAATTATGCATTGTATTAATCAACGTTATATAATGGTGATTTCGTTAATTCCACACATTAAAGCTACCACTCGCGCTTGTCAAAGTCACGTTTCGGCTTGTTTTAATTTGCGAGAGTTTAACAGAGTTTTTATTGTATACCAATCCATTATATGAAAGCCACATAGAGCTTAAACCTTTTGTTTTCCTGTCGTTCAGGGTGTTATACGAACTAATATCAGCGCATGAAAAGAGCCCGAGGCACTCGAAGTATTCCAAGCGGTCCTTATTGATGAAAACTCTCTCCCGCCTCTCATGTACTGGGGTCCGGCACAGGACCGTTGACAGTTGGCGTGAACTGACGATCCCTATGACGTCATTCGACCCTGAATCCTTCCAGCGTCTGATGAACTATATCCACAGCGGAACGCTCACAGTGGATTCAAGAACAGTAATTGGTATGTCTGCATATGTGTTAAATGTATTTGAGCCCCGTTCTGAGAAAACTGGGCTTAATGCTTGTGCGTAAAGTGTCGCCCTTAATTAGCCTGTGCAGTCCGCATAGGCTAATCTGGGACGACACTTTCCGCTTTTATGACATTTTTCGTTCAAATGAAGTATCTTCATAGCAAAAATCCAATTTAGGCGGAAAGTGTCGTCCCTGATTTGCCTGTGCGGACTGCACAGGCTAATCTGGGACGACACTTTACGCACATGCATCGTGCCCAGTTTTCTCAGAATACGACTAATTTTTTTCACTGCTTTCACACCTAACTCTGAGTCGATCGTGCTTCTCGGTTACAACTCAAAACAACCCATCCGTATCGCTCCCCCTTCGCAATGCAGGCACATACAACCTAAAAAAGTACCATTCAGCTGAACTTGAATGTGCTTGATTTCAATAATTTAAATAAAAGTTTTAACTTACTTTAACGAAGCTAAACATGGTCTGACAGATGTCTTAACACCTTTCCGTTGTTTTTATCGAGTTTCTACATCTAGCGGTCACAAAAACATTCTTATCAATGCTATGTTGCACGCGATTACTGTCGCCAATTATCCGCGACCGTACAACTGTATCAATGCTTTACAAACAAATACTACCAAAACTTTCGTTGATAAATAGCATATGAGGTGGCAGTGTTAACAGTCGCAAGTTCTTGTGCTGTTTTAGCCTACACTTATACGGTTAACAGTTGTTTTGAACGTGACAGATTGTTTGCAAACATACTCTACGTTATCATTTGATCACATAACTTTTGATAAAGCGAAATTTATTACGCATGACATAAAACTTACCTGTTAAGTTGTATGCAACACTATTTGATTACCACATAACATCATTAGCGCATGTTCTGCATGACAACCTTTCTTTCTTAACATATATATGAGCCGTGCTCTGTGAAAAGGGGGTTTAATGCATGTGCTTAAAGTGTCGTCCCATTTTAGCCTGTGCAGTCCGTGCAGGCTATTCAGGGACGACATTCACACTTTCCGCCTAAACTGAATTATCGCTAAGAAGACACTTTTTTTAAATGAACATATCATAAAAGCGAAAAGTGTCGTTCCTGATTGGGCTGTGCGTATTGTTTGTATAGGTCCCTGGATAGAATAAATATACTATTATAACTTTGATAAAATAACAAGTACGAAGCATTCTCAAGATGTTCGAGAATCTATGTGTACAGTTGTTTATTTTACGAAAACTCTGTTTCTCTTGTAAGGAATGCGTGTTGCTTAGCTCACGCTTTATACAAACGTGCATGTAGTATACATTCTCGATTAGCTAACTATTTTGATATCTTGCGTCTGAATCTTGCGTCATTAAACTTCTACATAAAGAGTGAACAGTGCGAGTTGCTTCTTCTCGAAAACCTTCGACGTCCGCCATATTTTTCGGAAACCGGAAATGGACTAGACCGGTCTCAGCAGTTACTAGATAATATTCATTACATAAAACGATTTTAGAATAAATACCGTCAAGTAGATACTTATTTTTAATTCTTTTCTGTTTCAAATTTAATGTACGTCATATAACTACGTATGGCCATACAGCTAGCGCGTAAAGAACAACTGAAAAACTCATAACCAACTTGATATTATTTGACTGATATAATACTAGTACGTGTTTATAGTGGTGGGTAAGATGTCCAGCAGAAACGTTTTCTAACGAGATAAATGTTTTTTGAGTGAGTGAATAAAATGAAAACGTTATGACTTGTACAGTATATGCGTAAATTCTATCCTGAAAGGCCAATGAAGACTGCAAATTTCGAACTATCGATTGTTAGTGCGTCTTATCAGGATAAGTAAAAAGACGGCTTTGCGGTCCCAAAATCTGTGTTGCATATCGTTCGCTTACAAAATTATACTGATTTCACTGTTATGATACATCTTTTAGCAATGTGTCAACCGATAAAGGTTATCTTGTTTATGCAGTTAATGACATGTCACATCAATGACTCCACTGATAATACGTTGTAGATATCCGAACTCTTCCTTTTTTATCAGTTGCTATTGACCGCAAATAGTCAAATAGCTCGCCATTTTGCAGTACAATACCCTGCTGTCAACAAGCCACTCTAGTTGTAGAATGAAATAACATTGTTACAAGGGCGGCATGTTTGTACAAGGCGCATAAATTAAACGAGCTCGACATGACTTTTTCGGATGAAGCGTACGCGAGATAAACTGCTCGCAAATACATGTGTAGCATGAAGTTGTTTGTTGAGAGCAGGAGCCGTATTCATCAATAATAAACTCAAACTTGGACTCAAACTCAGACTTTGACTCAGACTTAGACTTACTAAAGACAGACTCAGGATTCGTATTCACGAACGCATTTGGAAATAGACTTCAATAAGATTGTGTTTTTTGACCTGTCATATATTTTGAATAAATAACGTTGAGTTGTAAAATATAATTTTACGTGTAGGCTGTCAACACAAATTTGTGAATTTGCACGAGCATAAATTTAAGAATATGATATGTCGCAGCTGGCGGACAAAAGTTTTACTTTCGGGCGTAATTTAAACTAGATTTTCCAAAAAAATATTCAATACTAATAGCTGACAATAAGCTTTTAATGAACATTTCAATTAAGAGTTAATTGTTAACTAACTAACATAATTCCGTACGCGGCTTATTTATGTATACCAGTTAGTTTAACTTGAAGATATGTACGCATCAACGAAGTCTGTGGAGGCACCAATTCTAAACTCACCATGTTCTGGTTGGCAGGGTTGCTTAACGCTGCGTATACGTTCGGGTTTCCGGAAATGCGACAGGCATGCTGGGACTTTGCTCTGGGCTGCACGGCGCGTGCAGATAATCTCCAGGACATGTTCGAGTCGATCGCCATCTACAAAAGTCACAAGATGACCGTATCTCTCATGAAAATGGTAATTTGTGTTATTGTACAATTATTGTTATCGGTTTGGTATTCTTTATAAACAATATTGTAAGGTCCATGTAAATAACATTTACCAAGTGTACGGGCTTTAAGCTGATGTAAACAGTTATATATATTTTTTATTAAGTCCTGTTTGAAATACTAAATACGTTAAGGTTGCTATGGTTAATCTTAACATGTGAGACTGAATAATATGTCGAGCAGATCTTTGCCCTAGTGTCTGCGAGAAAATCGTTTCACGTATGTTTCAAATGTAAACTAGAGCTTTGTCACAGACGTGACGAATACCCCCACATGCCACATTTACACAGAATATTTTGCATGCTGTCACATAAAACAGCGGACACCTTGCTCAATGTTTCAAACGCACTAAGTAACCCCGTGACCTATTTTTTGACCCGGCATGACCCATGTTCGAACTTTACCTACACATCAGCTAGATACAACTTCTGACCAAGTGTGGTGAAGCTCGGATGAAAACTACTTGAATTAGAGAGCGGACACCATGCTGAATGTTTAAAACGCACCATACTATAACTTGACCTAAACATCATCTAGATACAAAATCTGACCAAGTTTAGTGAAGATCGGATGAAAACAACTTGAATTACAGAGCGGACACTAAATACGGACCGACAGATCGACTGACCGACAGACCGACGGACAGACAAGCTCACTCCTATATATCCCTGTAAACTCCGTTTGTGGGGGTATAATTACACTTGTGATTTTTTATTTGTGCTATATTATTTCCAGTTAAAAAACTACGTTGAGGGTTGTCCCGCACTGAACAGCTACACAGCATTGATAGAAGAGATCCTCTCTAACGACTCAAACTCCACATCAAACGACATATAACGCTCAAGAACATGGCGACATTTTAAACGTCGAAAATACAACAAGAACTTAAGTTTTTGTTATGTGCAAACAAACTTGTCGACGAACTGTGACCCCTAAACGCGTCGGCCATGGCAATTGTATGCGGTGAAAGAATTCTGGGGGTTCGTACATGGATCTGAGACATTAGGGACTTTGATTAGGGCTGGAAATCAAGGTGGTTGGCTGTGATATTTATACAAGACGATATGGCGTTGCGTAGTGCGTTAACGTACATGTTTTGCTTGCTTGTAGGCATCACGTGTTTGAGGAAAAAAGAAGATTGCATTTTGATAGTTTTGGAACCATTACTTGGTATTTTCCGTGGATATATTACAACTCACCTCAATTTTTACAGAAATTCCTTTAAGCAAACTGCGCAGACTCAGATGAGACGCCGCATCATGCGGCGTCTCATCTGGATCTACGCTGTTTGCCAATGCCTTTTTTCTAGACGCTAGGCATAAATGGGTTAATAATATAATTGGCATACCAAGTTAAATATATACGATTTTATCGTTTAAATTGATTGTATTATAATTAGGCAATAATGAAACTCACACAAGTAAAAGGTTTATTTATGTTAACTATTTTACCAAACGCTTATTTTGCTAGCAAATATTTGTGGATTGTATAGTGTTTCATATTTACATGTACATTATTATTTTTTTATCAAAACATCAAATTTTATCATCTACATCAATTTCATTGTTGTTGTTTTTGTTGTTTTATACATTTGCCGTTTACATGTTTATACATCATTTCATGCATTTACAGTTCCCATCATCATGCGTGTAAATATTGTTAACTGTAACAGTCTAGAATTTTAAGCAGCGTTTTAATATATACATGTTTGTAGTGTCTGCTTTTAGACAGCGACATTAAAAAAATAAAGATGTATCTTATATGAAAAATACGTTGTAGTGTTGTTCTTTATGTGAACATTATCCTATGGCATATATTTTTCTTTCGTGTAACACATGGAATGAATTTCTTACATTAAACATTTATTACGGTACATTAAACAGTTATGAAGCTGTTCAGTTGTTCGTATGCAGGGAGCTGAATTCTGTTTATTATTACCAACTCATATAATATAGCATTTATCGGGCCGGCTAGCTCAGTTGATTTAGTACTACGTAACCGATTATAGCTACAGCCTTTGCGGCCCCCCTTTATATTTCACTCAAGTTGTCAGTTAAAGTAATATTATGGGCATTTTTTTCACTGTGGAATTGAGCTGAAAAGAGTTAACAGGTCAAAATAGTTAGTTTAAATGTGGTAACTGACCAATTATCTACAACTCATCTTGCTACCAATTGATATATATATATATATATATATATATATATATATATATATATATATAAATATATATATATATGTGCGGAAAGTTTCGTCCCTGATTAGCCTGTGCGGTATGGGTTTTCGATTTTATCGCCTGTCGACACTCGCGTTTTCAAAAAATCAGGGGAGAAAAAGCGATATTTTTACAGTTTTACCATTTGTTTATAGTGAATGGTTAAACATTACTGTAACGCCGTTTTAAAATAGCGAGAGTCGACAGGCGATATTATTACAGCGATATTTGAACAGTACAAATATCGTGTCTCGCTTCGTGTATCGCGATAAATATCGAGTGTCGCTTCGTGTGTCGTGTGGTTAACCCATGTGGTGTTCGTTATAGATTTATGATTGTCCATTTATTTTGCGCACATATTACTTCCTATTTTATGACTGACGATGACCCAGATTCGAACTCGGTCGAGATATAATTAGGAAAAATATTCGGACCAAGGTTGATGAAGATTGGGAAATAAGGTCAAGAGTGTTCACAAGCTTTATATTGACGATAAACGAAGGACGATGGCGGATCACAAATACTCTCAATAATAATATTGTGCGCAAGGATGCTATATGCGAAAAGAGAATCTGTATTTAACCATATTTTAAATCCGTAACTCTACATGTTAAAATCTTTAATCCGTTCTTTAAAAGAACACGCTGTTCTATGTTATAAATCAACAGTTAATAGTATGTGTGATTTTGAAAGGATTGTAAATGGGCATGATTGATATATACCCACATGCTTATGAAAATCAAGCTTATAGACGTTTGCGAAGAAAGATTTTGTAGTTCATTATTCATCTACGTTTAAGTGGAGTGTTTTGCTTCAATAATTTTCTATGAAATATAGACGCGATCCTTCATGGTCGATTTAAAGTTACTACCATCAACCATTTATTTTTAAAGTATATTATCTTATTTGATTTAAATAGACCTACGTTTAATGTAGTGTATTTAAGTAATTGATTCATGATAATGCGGTATCGGGCTTTAAAATGAAATGCGTTTGTCTAGATTGTACACATGGAGGACGTAAGTGTGTTATTGAACGCCATCCATGGTATATTCAGTGAATTCATTTGCATTCATTTGCATTTGCAAAATTCGTTATCAGAGGTGGATGGTCATACTTTGGTGACTTTAAATGATGCTGATAACTGATGTTGTTGATTAACCCATTTATGCCTAGCGTCTAGAAAAAAAGGCCTTGGCAAACAGCGTAGACCAGATGAGACGCCGCATGATGCGGCGTTTCATCAGGGTCTGCGCTGTTTGCTTAAAGGAATTTCTGTAAGAAATATTCTAAATATAGAAATAAATATACTAGACATCCCTTATTTTGGAAATAAATTGATCCAATTTATATGGATGGGAGAGTCCACTAGGCATAAACGGGTTAATTTAATTCAGAATATTTGACAGAGAATCTTACCAGACATGTCATTAAAGGTGATTTTGTTTTACGATGGTCCGTTAGGTGTTTAAATGAAAAGAAATATGAGAATGTTAAGAGAGATATGTCTATCAACGAAGCAACCGCGCATACTATACATTTCATGACTACCTATATAAAAAGATGTGTCCTTTTGAATGCACACGCTCGTTCGAGTTTCCGCCAAATGTTTAATATTTACACAAGTTCAACCGTGCATATTGCAAAATGCATTGGCTATTTTTTATATTAAATTGAGAAATTATTTCTGTTTTGTAGTCTGATTATGTGTATTATGAATTTGAATAATGATTATAAGTCTTAAAAGTGCCTTTTCACGTTTTTGTAAATTGACAAAAAAAATATATTTCAGAATCGCAAATTTTCGTTGTAGTTATGATATTTGTGAGAAAACAGTAACACTGAACATTTACCATGCTCTAAAATATCCATCATATGCATCCTTTCACGATTTTAAAATCTGAAATTATAACGCGTTGCAACGCGAAACGATTGCATAATTTGGTGAATTCGGTTGTTGTCGTGATATTTTGTGATACTGCAAGGTTGCTTATATAAGTAATGTTAGATTAAGAGGAACACCTGTGTTCATATGTCCTAACATAAACGATGATGCTGTTATAAAGTCAACGAATACCTAACAATTTTAACATTATTACCAAATTTGCTCGATTTTTTCCGGTATATTATGACAGAACGAGCATTCTGAATATGTGTTATAGTTGGTTATATACCAACAATAGTTCAGTGCATGATTCCTTTATACTGAAACCATTGTAGTGTAGAATCATTGGATATAAAAAATGAAATTTTAAAAATGGTTCCAGTCATTTAATGCAATAGCTTCAAAACTTATCGTCCATTTGACATACATGTAGGTGAAGTGTCAATAGAATACTTCGGCTGTGTACCTTTTTGCTATTTTAAAATGGATATCACCATAGCGGAACGGACGGCTTAACAGATTAAAACTTGTTTAAATATGCAATCGTATTTAGAACATTAGTTTTATCTACAAT